>NC_091284.1:182976674-183136674 GCF_032444005.1 Ranitomeya imitator
CAGATTGGGCTCAATAACGACCCAGCTGTCTTCCAAGAGTTTGTGAATGTCATCTTCAGATATCTCCTTTACTCCTGTGTGGTGTACCTGGACGATACCCTAGTTTTCTCTCCTGACCTGCCTTCTCGTAACAGAAATTTTCGCCGTCTTGCAAAGGCTTAGAGAAAATCACCTGTACGCTAAGTATGAGAAATGCATCTTCAAGCAGTCCTCTCTGCCTTTCGTAAGAATATATATCATCTTGGATACAAGGATGAGGATGGATCTGGAGAAGTTGTCTTTAGCCACCCCCAGAAGTTGTTAAGGCAGTTCAGCAGTTACTAGGTTTTGCCAACTATTACAATCAATTTATTCCTTATTACTCTTCCCGGACGAGTGAATATTCGTAAGGGTGCCAATGCCAAGATATGGACTAAGGAGGCATTTTTCTCCCTAAAAGAGGCTATCTCTTCTGCTTCTGTGCTACACAAACCCGAGATATGCAAACAATTCTTCCTGGAAGTGGATACTTCATCCTCTGGAGCAGGGGCAGTTACCACACAGAAGTCATCAATCCATGCCGTATGGCAACCTGCTGTTTCTTCTCCAAGATCTCCCCTGCTCCTAAACGAAACTACTCGATTGGTGACTGTCACGGATGTCTCTCCGTGGTGTCACTAATTCGTCACTTACCGACTCTCAGCATGTGACTTGGGGTTGTGCCTGCAAGGGTTAATCTATCTCCCCACTCTCTCAGTCGAGCATTCAACCTCTGTCCTATGCTGTAATGGGAGCATAAATCACACACCGAGGCCAGACCACACACCCGCTCATACACGCTGCCACCACTCACCGAATACACGGGCGATGAGTCCCGGAAATAGTACTAATACTGTCTATCACTCATACGGATCATACAGTTTAAGGCTATGGATTCTTTTAGAACATTCAAGGTTCAACATGTTAAAGTTTTATGCTTTAATACAAAAAGGTTCAGTGCTTACAGTAAGAAATAGGTATTAAAATATGATAACAAAAAGACATACAACTATGCAAAGCAGTACAAAATAGCAGGAAAAAAACTTACAAAAATAGCTAACTTGTAGTCTGCTTTTGCTCCCTGAGGGGGGTAAATATGGAGTTGGTGGAACACATCAGCTTTGGCTGCCCTCACATGTGAACAATTTTTGCTGTATACAAGCCAAATTTATAGAGTCAACCTGGAGGTCAGATTTCTAGTCCAGCCCCTCAAGTTGATATTCTAATTGCTTGTTTTTTATTGGAGCACAGCCATGCCCCCAATTAATATATTATTTCTCTGAGATTATTCCTGTAAAGCTTCCCACAGATAGTGTCAGACTGTAAGTGACATCTCTCTTCCAAAGAGCTAGGAGGTGTCAAATGTTCCCTTTCTTCTTGGATCACAACAGGACCCCCCTGGTGAGATTTGGAGACAGAAGTCTGCTGTCTCAGGAAAATACACATTAACACCTGGGTGAGACCTGCCTTCAGGACAGATGTTACATTATCATTAGTCACACAATAAACCCATACATAGTTCACTGTGTGTGTGTATATATATATATATATATATATATCTATATATATCTATAATATAACGCTGGGAGCGTCACTCTGTCCGAAGCCTCTATAGACTGCGCAGGCGCAAGCGCCGGCGCAGTCTGGGCCTCACAGAGTGACGCTCCCGGGAGATCGCGGTGTGCGTTCACACTGAACGCACACCGCGATCTCCAACAAAGAAGCAGGGACCGCCAGGAGGGTGAGTATGAGCTATATTCACCTGTCCCCGTTCCATCGCTGAGCGCCGACATCTTCACGGTCTTCGGCCTGTAACCTTCAGTTCAGAGGGCGCGATGACGCGCTTAATGCGCGCTGGCGCCGCCCTCTGACTGAACAGTCACGGCCAGGAGACCGGGAAGATGGCGGCGCTCAGCGATGGAACGGGACAGACAGGTGAGTATAGCAAGTGCTGGGGGGCCTGAGCTGGCGGCGATACCGGCACCTGACCCCCACAGCGCACCGGTGTCCCCGCCTGCTCAGGCCCCCCAGCACTTGGCGCCGAGCGGGTCAGAGGCAGTATGGGGACGCAGGATGGAGCAGCACATAACAGGATGGGGACGCAGGATGCAGCAGCACATAAGGATGGGGACGCAGGATGCAGCAGCACATAAGGATGGGGACGCAGGATGGAGCAGCACATAAGGATGGGGACGCAGGATGGAGCAGCACATAAGGATGGGGACGCAGGATGGGAGCAGCACATAAGGATGGGGACGCAGGATGGGAGCAGCACATAACAGGATGGGGATGCAGGATGGAGCAGCACATGAAAGGATGGGGACGCAGGACGGAGCAGCACATAAGGATGGGGACGCAGGATGCAGCAGCACATAAGGATGGGGACGCAGGATGCAGCAGCACATAAGGATGGGGACGCAGGATGCAGCAGCACATAAGGATGGGGACGCAGGATGCAGCAGCACATAAGGATGGGGACGCAGGATGGAGCAGCACATAACAGGATGGGGACGCAGGATGGGAGCAGCGCATCACAGGATGGGGACGCAGCATGGGAGCAGCGCATCACAGGATGGGAGCAGCGCATGACAGGATGGGTACGCAGGATGGAGCAGCGCATGACAGGATGGGGACGCAGGATGGAGCAGCACATGACAGAATGGGGGCGCAGGATGGGAGTAGCACATGACAGAATGGGGGCGCAGGATGGGAGCAGCACATGACAGAATGGAGGCGCAGGATGGAGCAGCACATGACAGGATGGGGACGCAGGATGGGAGCAGCGCATGACAGGATGGGGACGCAGGATGGAGCAGCGCATGACAGGATGGGGCGCAGGATGGAGCAGCACATGACAGGATGGGGACGCAGGATGGAGCAGCACATGACAGGATGGGGACGCAGGATGGGAGCAGCGCATCACAGGATGGGAGCAGCGCATCACAGGATGGGGACGCAGGATGGGAGCAGCGCATGACAGGATGGGGACACAGGATGGGAGCAGCGCATGACAGGATGGGGACGCAGGATGGAGCAGCGCATGACAGGATGGGGACGCAGGATGGGAGCAGCGCATGACAGGATGGGGACGCAGGATGGAGCAGCACATACCAGGATGGAGACCATATACCAATATAAATGCTCGCCACCCGGGCGTAGAACGGGTTCAATAGCTAGTATATATATATATATATATATATACTGTAAGTATTAGAGCAGCACAAAAAACACAAAAGTGAAAATAGAAAAATAGAGTCGGGTGCACAGCCCCCCCAGGCATAGACGAACCTCAAATGTAGGAATCCAAAAAATGGAGGCAGCACACCATTAATAGTGAAAAAAGCAGGAGCTACTTTTATTAGCACATCTCAGCAACCTTTTGGTTCTGGTTGATGTGAAAAAAAAAAGCTTGAAAAAGGTTTACATCTACAAGAACCCGAAACGTTGCTGAGATGGGCTAATAAAAGTAGCTCCTGCTTTTTCCACTACTAATGGTGTGCTACCTCCGTTTTTTGGATTCCTATATATATATTGTAACGTGGCTAAAGGTTGGATAGTCGACGGGAGGTATGTATCACAGAGAAGGCTTGTCGCTGTGATATGACCCGGAGTGTTTTCTGTAATGCACATAAAGCAATAAGAAATTGTTTAGGATATTTGGGTCCGGGTTACGGGTAGCTATGAGAGATGGGAGGGTCTGGCTACCCATATACCTCACCCCTGGGTAAGGGGCATAACCGTGCCTATCTATGTTTGTTTCAGGACCTGTGGTGATGTCAGAACCACATGTCTAATCATGTGATGGGTTCCTGGGTGTGGTTACACCTATGTAAAGAGGTGTGTGTGTGTAGCAAATGGAGAGAGTGTGTTTGGGAGTCTGCAAGAGTGGACAGACTTCCATGTGTCCTGGCTGGACACTGCAGAGTGGCCTGTGTGTTGGATGGTTCCACGTGGGGACAGATGTCCTGAACAGCACACCGAGACCATCTTTAGGCTGGAGAGCCTACGTGCTGGACATAGCACAGCCTGTGTGCCTACAGGTCTGAGAGAGAGCGGAGCTCTACTATGGACACTGAGGACTTTTCTGTCTGATGTAAGACTGTTTACCCTTGTGTTGCTGACTTAAATGGTTTATGGAGTGAATAAACCTACATGAACGCTGAAGAGAATGTGCCTCCTGTTTCCTCCTATGCATCCGAGCGAGTACAATCCCTACAATATATATATATATATATATATATATATATATACGGTACTTCACCTCAGTGACAAAGAGTTATTTGCACTCAAGATGGCTCTGGAGGAATGTCATTATTTACTTAAAGGAACAGTCCGTCCAAGAGTTGTTGGCGATCAAGATGGCTCTAGAGGAATGGCATTATTTACTCAAAGGAACAGTCCATCAGTTGTTATATACATTGACCATAAGAACTTGGCATACCTACAGTCTCCGCAAAGACTGAATTCAAAATAAGCTAGTTTTGATTTCTTCCTGCATTTTCGTCCAGCAGACAAGAGCATCAAGGCAGATGGGGACACGCTTCTAACTTGGCTGGTCATGCCCAGCAGAGTAAGACTATGCAACTCATTTCTCACCATTATTGGTGGCCTATAATGAGCAAGGATATTCTGGAATAGGTTTCTGCCTCTCCTTCCTGTGTTCGAAACAATACCCCTAAGCATCTTCCGTCCGGGCATCTTCTACCACTTTCTTTTCCTTCAGCTTCCTGGCAACATATCACAATGGACTTTATTAGGGACCTCCCTGTGACCTCTGGTTTCTCTGTCATCTGGGTCATGGTAGACTGCTTCTCGAAAATGGCTCACTTTACTCCTTTGCCTGGTCCCCCATGTGCAGCAGAGCACGCAAATCCTGTCTAACTTTCTATAGCATTTCACGAATGTGCATCATGACAACTCGACCAAGCTGTTGCCTTGGGTGGAGCTATCTAATAATAATCATGAAAGTGAGGCTTCTGCAAAATCACTGTTCATCGTTTATAGTCACTAGCCGGTTCTTCTGGTGGCGACCGCTTCTGGTGTCCCTGCAGCTGACGCTCTCACTGAAGATTTCTTCAAGATCTGTAGGGATGAAAAGGCATGCTGACAAGAGTCGACTGGATCCACCAACCTTCCAGCTTGGAGATAAGGTGTAACTCTCTTCTAAATACATCTGCCTGAAGATGCCATCTTTTAAGTCCCCACTTAATTTTTTATTTTCAATGCCCTCAAGCAGATCAACGTGATATTGTACAAATTGAAGCTCTCAGTTTCATTACGCAGACTAATTACATGCCTGTTCTACCCTGTGCCGGCTTAGAGCAGCCATAGAACGCTCCTGCCGGTTATTTTGTTGAGTCACGTCAGCAGAGCAGCTCTTCATCTTCTGGGTTGCTCTATCAAAGGAGTGTGACTGCGTGACTGCCTATGTTATGCTGATTGATAGCCAGCTTCTCATAATTAAGCAATGTTGAGCCGACTGTCAATCAACATGATATCTACAGTCATGCTCTGTCAGCAGGAAGAGAAGCAGCTGCGATACCCACTCCTACCTTCACCAAACACCACCTCGGCTTTAGGCAGAGGGGGGAGGTATGTAACGTGGCTAAAGGTTGGATAGTCGACGGGAGGTATGTATCACAGAGAAGGCTTGTCGCTGTGATGTGACCCGGAGTGTTTTCTGTAATGCACATAAAGCAATAAGAAATTGTTTAGGATATTTGGGTCCGGGTTACGGGTAGCTATGAGAGATGGGAGGGTCTGGCTACCCATATACCTCACCCCTGGGTAAGGGGCATACCCGGGCCTATCTATGTTTGTTTCAGGACCTGTGGTGATGTCAGAACCACATGTCTAATCATGTGATGGGTTCCTGGGTGTGGTTACACCTATGTAAAGAGGTGTGTGTGTGTGTAGCAAATAGAGAGAGTGTGTTTGGGAGTCTGCAAGAGTGGACAGACTTCCATGTGTCCTGGCTGGACACTGCAGAGTGGCCTGTGTGTTGGACGGTTCCATGTGGGGACAGACGTCCTGAACAGCACACAGAGACCATCTTTAGGCTGGAGAGCCTACGTGCTGGACATAGCACAGCCTGTGTGCCTACAGGTCTGAGAGAGAGCGGAGCTCTACTATGGACACTGAGGACTTTTACGTCTGATGTAAGACTGTTTACCCTTGTGTTGCTGACTTAAATGGTTTATGGAGTGAATAAACCTACATGAACGCTGAAGAGAATGTGCCTCCTGTTTCCTCCTATGCATCCGAGCGAGTACAATCCCTACAATTGGTGTTTCGAATGCGGGCAGCGATCCAAGGAGCACATGTTGCAGCAATGGCTGGTCTGAGCCAGAAGAGTGGACGGTCTTGACAACCGTGAGTAATGCTGATCGGGATCAGTGAGAACTGCTGTATACGGGATACCTCTGTGGAGAAGAGGGATCCGGGAACCTGTGTGGCTGCCACCAACAGGTAACGGATGGAGATCCGTGTTATGCTGATTGGGATCTGTGAGAAAATGTGTTTGGGCTGTAAAGCTGAGAACGGATGGAGATCCGTGTTGTGCTGACCGGGGTCAGTGTGAAACAAAGAAAGAGACATTGTGTCGGGGGCACCTCTGAGGCCAAGAGGTGTCCAGGAACCCGTGCAGGTTGCCAGCGGGTAACGGTCTGAAAACCGTGTATTGTGCTGATTGGGATCAGTAATTTTTTTGTAACAGACAGGAGTCTGTGCTATGCTGACCAGAGGTCACTGAGAGACTGTGTTTTTTTTTTCTATAAGCACGTGTGCAAGTGCTTGCTGTGGACCGGCGAGTCCATGTATTTCTTTTTTTTCTTCTGTGATCGACTTGCTGTGGCTCGGCGGGGCCACGAAGACTGAAGGCGTCTGGCGGTAACTCGGCTGGGTTACGAAGTTTTGCTGTGGATTGGCGGGTCTAAGAAGTCCGCGGTGCAGAGCATTGTGAAGTGCAGTTGCAGCAAAGAAAAAAAAAAATAGACAGTGCTGGTTTAGAGTGTGCAGACTCTTAAAGGGCCAGAGTCACATTGGTGTGCTGTGCAAACTGAGGCCTGAGAGTACTGTGGGAAGTCCACAGGGTGTACCCCAGAGTGGGGTGGTGTCCCTAAAAAGTAGGTGGAGTCCCAAAAAAAAAACGGAGCGGAGCCCAAATAATTATGGTTGGCCAAAAAGGGGCTGCATCTCAAAAGGGGGTAGTTGCCCAAAAGGGGGTGGAGTCCCTAAAAGGGGCGGTGGCCCTAAAGGAGAAAATGGTCCACAAGGGGGCGGTAACCCAAAAGGGGGTGGCGACCCAAATAGGGGTGGTGACCCAAAAAGGGGTGGCGGTGAATGCACTGATGGACTGTTGCCGGGTTCAGTGTTCGAACAGCACATGTTCAGAATATTGTACTGACTTTTCATCTGGCAAGATGTCACAGAGCTGTTCTGTAGAAGTCAATGGAGTGTGTGTAAAGGCCCCTTCACATTAAGCGACGCTGCAGCGATACGGACAACGATCCGGATCGCTGCAGCGTCGCTGTTTGGTCGCTGGAGAGCTGTCACACAGACCGCTCTCCAGCGACCAACGATGCCGGTAACCAGGGTAAACATCGGGTTACTAAGCGCAGGGCCGCGCTTAGTAACCCGATGTTTACCCTGGTTACCAGCGTAAAAGTAAAAAAAAACAAACACTACATACTTACCTACCGCTGTCTGTCCCCGGCGCTCAGCTTCTCTGCACTCCTCCTGTACTGGCTGTGAGCACAGCGGCCAGAAAGCAGAGCGGTGACGTCACCGCTCTGCTTTCCGGCTGACCGACGCTAACAGTCAGTGCAGGAGGAGTGCAGAGCACAGCGCCGGGGACAGACAGCAGTAGGTAAGTATGTACTGTTTGTTTTTTTTTACTTTTACGCTGGTAACCAGGGTAAACATCGGGTTACTAAGCGCGGCCCTGGTTACCAGTGAAGACATCGCTGGATCGGTGTCACACACGCCGATCCAGCGATGTCCACGGGAGATCCAGCGACGAAATAAAGTTCTGGACTTTGCTCAGCGACCAACGATCTCCCAGCAGGGGCCTAATCGTTGGTCGCTGTCACACATAACGATTTCCTTAACGATATCATTGCTACGTCACAAAAAGCAACGATATCGTTAACGATATCGTTATGTGTGAAGGTACCTTAACTGTACTTCTGGACTCAGGGAGCCTGGTGACGCTGGTGAGCGCCACACTCCCTGTCTATCTGATTCCCGGAAGGAAGATGGAAGTTCACTGCATTCATGGGGTCGCTAGGGATTATCCGGTGTCCAGGGTAATCATTGAGACACCCACGTTTATTGCCAGCCATGATGTACCTGTAGTCCCAGACTTACCATTCCCTGTTGTAATGGGCCAGGACTTTGAAAGGTTTTGGGACTTGTGGGAGGAAAGGGGAGTGTCTGATTGCTCTGAACGGAGCCGGAATGACTCTAAGGGAGCCCCACCACAACAGGCGGCTGTAGTGATTCCAGATTGTGTGATGTGTGAAAAGGAGATAGCGACAACTAAGGTCGATAGTCCAGAGTTCCGGGTGACTGGAAGAAAGTGTGGGTCTGACACGTGTTTAAATGGGGAATTGCTGTTCCAGGATGACAGAGGGAGAGGGGGTGACTCCTATTCAGACTGTGACTCGAGCGCAAAGGGAAAAGAGTGCAGTAAGGAGGAGCCGAGTAAAAATCACAGATCTTCATCTCATCGCGGGGGACGCAAAAAGGCGGGACAAGTTACACCCTCTGAGAAGAAAGATGATGAGGAAGAGACAGGGTCAGGTGCAGATAACATTATTGTCCTTGATGAGGAGGTTACTTTATCTCTGACAAACCCTAGCACTGAGGTAGTTAGTGTTGGGCTGGGGTTAGAACAGATCTGTTGTAGACCCACGTCTGCAATGCCCGGAAAGACTGAACTGGCTCAGTATGATGAAGTACCTGATGCTGAAGAGATGGAGAACTCTGAAGTTATCAAGAGTCCAGAGGTACCGAACAGTAAACAGACAGAGAGCCCAGGAGAGACCATAGAGGTGGTTGCAGAAACAGGTGGAACTCTGAAGAGGCAGAGTGTGGGTGGACAAGAGCCCCCGTTTGAAAGTTTAATTAAAGAACTGGTGGTGCGACATGTGCTGGCCAAAAAAGAGCAGGACCATAACATAGAGCTGATTAAAGAAACTGTTGAACAAGAAAGGGTCCTGAGGCAAGCAATTGAGCACAAAGTGGGTGACCTAGAGAAGGAGGTCGTTGAACTCGGAGGTCACCTATCAGCGTGTCAGGCCATGAATAGGGCCATATTGAAAGATATGGATGTGCTCAGAATGGCTCAAGAAAAGCATCAGCAGGAGCTTCTCCAGAGAGAGGAGGAACGTCGCTGCCTGGCAGAGGAGTTGCCAATGCCCATCTTGGCAAAGGCTCAAGCGGAAGAAAAGACTGAGGATGAGTTTGTGCTAAAAGCGGAACAAGAGAGTCACCCAGTTGTGGCAGATGTCCATGAAGATGAGACCCCGCTTTTCAAGAGCATAATAGAAGTACCCGAAGACATGCGAGAAGTGTGCGCCAGGAAGGGTGTGCATGAAGCATTTAGAAAGGCAGTAGAGGCTTGTAGAGTGCACTGGGCGCCTGAGACTCAGCAATTGATCATACTGTCAACTAGGGAAGTCACAGTGAAGCGGGTGGCTGTCCTGAGGGATATGCACCTACACTGCCTCCGTACAAAGCAGAAGATCATTTTGAAGAATGGTGAAGCCGTTCGACGTTTGGAGCGTGAAAGGAAAGCTCTTAGTCGGCTGGGCTTAGTGGAAGACACAGTCCAAGTACCTAAAGGTCTGGTGGCGAAAGTCATTGGGAAACTTGGGAGAGTGATGCAGGAGATGGTGGATAAATCCGGTCTGAAGAGACTGAGGATACCCGCTGATGAAGAGGTCCAGGTCATGGGTGAAGATGGGATGGTTCTGTTCCTGGTTGCCGGATCCAGAGAGAGTCTTAGGAATATCCGCATGCTCCTGGAATATCGCATGGCATACCTAAGGGAGGTAGAGCAGTTGAGGCTTGAGAGACTGCAAGTTAATAAACAGCTGCTAGAGAGGCGAAGAGGTGCCCTAAAGCCTGGAAATCCTCAAGCTGAAGTTAACAGAGGATATAGACGTAAAGAGAAGAGCTGCTCTCCGAAGAATGACAATAGGAGAGATCAACGACCGAGAGAGAACCGAAGGTGGTCAGATGGAAGAGCTAGAAATAGTGACTCCTCAGTTAGCTCAGGGCTCAGTGAATTAAGCGGGAGATCCTGTAGCAGACGAGATGACAAGGGGTCATCATTATCAAAGGATGTGACGGAAAGGGATGACGAATGCAGACGAAAGGGTTCAATAACAGGCCCTGACTTAGACAGACGGTTTGACTGTCAGGGACGACTGAGAGGGGTCTCTAGTTGGTTTAGGACAAGTGCCAAGCCCCACGGCTTTAGGCAGAGGGGGAGGTATGTAACGTGGCTAAAGGTTGGATAGTCGACGGGAGGTATGTATCACAGAGAAGGCTTGTCGCTGTGATGTGACCCGGAGTGTTTTCTGTAATGCACATAAAGCAATAAGAAATTGTTTAGGATATTTGGGTCCGGGTTACGGGTAGCTATGAGAGATGGGAGGGTCTGGCTACCCATATACCTCACCCCTGGGTAAGGGGCATAACCGTGCCTATCTATGTTTGTTTCAGGACCTGTGGTGATGTCAGAACCACATGTCTAATCATGTGATGGGTTCCTGGGTGTGGTTACACCTATGTAAAGAGGTGTGTGTGTGTGTAGCAAATGGAGAGAGTGTGTTTGGGAGTCTGCAAGAGTGGACAGACTTCCATGTGTCCTGGCTGGACACTGCAGAGTGGCCTGTGTGTTGGATGGTTCCACGTGGGGACAGATGTCCTGAACAGCACACCGAGACCATCTTTAGGCTGGAGAGCCTACGTGCTGGACATAGCGGAGCTCTACTATGGACACTGAGGACTTTTCTGTCTGATGTAAGACTGTTTACCCTTGTGTTGCTGACTTAAATGGTTTATGGAGTGAATAAACCTACATGAACGCTGAAGAGAATGTGCCTCCTGTTTCCTCCTATGCATCCGAGCGAGTACAATCCCTACAATATACATATATATATATATATATATATATATATATATACGGTACTTCACCTCAGTGACTAAGAGTTATTTGCACTCAAGATGGCTCTGGAGGAATGTCATTATTTACTTAAAGGAACAGTCCGTCCAAGAGTTGTTGGCGATCAAGATGGCTCTAGAGGAATGGCATTATTTACTCAAAGGAACAGTCCATCAGTTGTTATATACATTGACCATAAGAACTTGGCATACCTACAGTCTCCGCAAAGACTGAATTCAAAATAAGCTAGTTTTGATTTCTTCCTGCATTTTCGTCCAGCAGACAAGAGCATCAAGGCAGATGGGGACACGCTTCTAACTTGGCTGGTCATGCCCAGCAGAGTAAGACTATGCAACTCATTTCTCACCATTATTGGTGGCCTATAATGAGCAAGGATATTCTGGAATAGGTTTCTGCCTCTCCTTCCTGTGTTCGAAACAATACTCCTAAGCATCTTCCGTCCGGGCATCTTCTACCACTTTCTTTTCCTTCAGCTTCCTGGCAACATATCACAATGGACTTTATTAGGGACCTCCCTGTGACCTCTGGTTTCTCTGTCATCTGGGTCATGGTAGACTGCTTCTCGAAAATGGCTCACTTTACTCCTTTGCCTGGTCCCCCATTTGCAGCAGAGCACGCAAATCCTGTCTAACTTTCTATAGCATTTCACGAATGTGCATCATGACAACTCGACCAAGCTGTTGCCTTGGGTGGAGTTATCTAATAATAATCATGAAAGTGAGGCTTCCGCAAAATCACTGTTCATCGTTTATAGTCACTAGCCGGTTCTTCTGGTGGCGACCGCTTCTGGTGTCCCTGCAGCTGACGCTCTCACTGAAGATTTCTTCAAGATCTGTAGGGATGAAAAGGCATGCTGACAAGAGTCGACTGGATCCACCAACCTTCCAGCTTGGAGATAAGGTGTAACTCTCTTCTAAATACATCTGCCTGAAGATGCCATCTTTTAAGTCCCCACTTAATTTTTTATTTTCAATGCCCTCAAGCAGATCAACGTGATATTGTACAAATTGAAGCTCTCAGTTTCATTACGCAGACTAATTACATGCCTGTTCTACCCTGTGCCGGCTTAGAGCAGCCATAGAACGCTCCTGCCGGTTATTTTGCTGAGTCACGTCAGCAGAGCAGCTCTTCATCTCCTGGGTTGCTCTATCAAAGGAGTGTGACTGCGTGACTGCCTATGTTATGCTGATTGATAGCCAGCTTCTCATAATTAAGCAATGTTGAGCCGACTGTCAATCAACATGATATCTACAGTCATGCTCTGTCAGCAGGAAGAGAAGCAGCTGCGATACCCACTCCTACCTTCACCAAACACCACCTCCTACAAACCTGGGTCCCGCATATCCTGCTTCTGCCAACTTCCTGCAGCAGCAACCCTGCCACCTGGGATCCCGCTCCTCCGCCACCACCCCAGGTAAGCTATCGTGAAAGCGGATTATAAAACACACCACCATTTTTTTTTAAATGTTTTCCTTCCCAAAATTTGGAGTGCGTCTTATAATCCGCAAAACATGGTACTTTGGTGGGAAAGAAAATCCACCAACCTAGCAAAAGCATTGCCAGGGTTCTGATAGGTCTCCTGATCTAAAAATCTCCTTATGCACATCATCATACAGGATGTAGTGTACAATATGTTTGTAGATGATGAGTCCACACAAAATCTTAGCCACAGGAGAAAGAAGAAAGCTTTGTCACTGATGCAGAAAATCCATTACAAGGAAAACACCTTATAGCTATTCTCAGTCATGATCAGCTGCTGCTCCCCTGCATGTGGAGTGCCTAGAAGTGAACAATATAGAGTCCATACGGTGCATTATGAAATTTGTACAATGCAAATAATGTATTATAAATAACATAATGAACATAATTTCGCTGTAAGAATTAATACTTTCCACAAATAGGCCAACAATTGGCATCCATAGTTTAAACTCTACCCATCCAGGCTAAAACCACCAGATAATAACCCTTTAAAGTTTTGCCTGACATTACTGAGTTTAGTTATGTTATAAGAACACAAGGATAAAGAAAGGAAAAGTATGGAGCACATAATTATTTTAAGAACTATTAAGCAAGTGTAATTTACCCTCTCACTACTTCTTCCCCCCTACATATACCCTACCTTCTTTAACCCAAAGAGTATACTAATTGTTACAACTCCACCACTCACAATGTCCTAGGGATGCAGTGAGTGACAGCTCATCTAGACTAAAAGGTGTAGGGGCGTGGTGAGTGATAGCTAGCTGCCCAGTCCGCAGCAGGGGCATGATGGGCTGTCAGCATTGTCAGTGACAGTCCAGCCACCCAATCAGTGATAGGGGCGTGCCGGGATTGACGGTATATTGAATGACAGCTCAGCCGTCCATTTAGATCAGGTCTGCTGGGTTTCCTCCAAGTGTTTCCCGTTTGAGTGATTGTTTTGCTATTTAGCAGGTTGGCGATGGTTAACCATTGCCAGTCGTAGCGTCAGCACAGTGGTGTGTGCCTTTTTTCATAGTGTTCTGTTATCCTGATCTTTTGCTGCCCGACCTTGGACCTTGGCTTCACCATTCATTTGATTTCTCTGTCTCATTGGTTGTCCATAAGGTCATGTTGACATGCATCACATTAATATTGTATTTTTTTTGTTTATTAGGTGTTAGGTTTTATAAATTACATAATGAAGAAACTGTTCATTTTAGAAAACATGCATAATGCACTCTAATGCAAAATCTATTAAAAAGCCCACCACCCCATCTACAATGTGTTGTTTATAATAGAGATGTCTTCCTATGCTGGAGAGGGGATATGATTAGTCTCAAATATCAGGGCCAGAGTGGGACTGCTGCCTTGCATCCCATTTAGAAATCACAACAAATTTAAAAGCGAAGAATTATTTCATACATTATATATGTAATATAGAAGATGCCAACATTCAGATGTTTTACTATGAATGACATTAATTAATATTTCCTATAAGATTGGGCAATGTATTAATCAACCTGTGAAATAGTTTATGATTATACGGAAGCACAACATCTCCCTCTATCGGCAGATTAGAGGGAATGTCTATATTTTACAGATAAAATTACATTTCATTGAATAACTGTCTACCATAGGGCGTGAAAAAATTATATCTACATTATAACTACATTATTATTATTTTTTTCTTGATGTACTTATTTTTTAGAACAATATAAAAGTCCTTTACCTCAATGAAATTATTTACCTATTGGATATGCTAGCAAACCAAAATTATGAGTAGAATTCAGTATTCCGAAATTTAGGTTTTTGCTCTGGGCATGAACACAGATACAGCTGAAAACTTTGGTGAATCAGGGAGCCAACAGGTCCCTTACTCCACTGTTCAGTCTATATAAAGACTGAAGGTCCTGCCAGAGTCTATAGGTGTGTGTGCATGTGCTTTATAATGAGGTATGTGTTTTAATGTAGCACATATGTGTATGTACATACATAGTTGTATATGTAGCAAAGTTCTATGTGTTGACATTGCAGAGTTGTGTGCGAGTTGATGTAGCTGAGCTGTGTGTTAATTTTGTAAAGCTGCGTGGAGGGGACATGATACTGTGGGTATGGGTAGCGCTCTGTGGGTGGCGTCTGTTGGACCTTACACTCTGTGTGGCTTGAATATACTGTAGGAGAATCAAACAGTATGGGGGTGTATTCTGGGAGGGGGACTTATGCTGTCTGTTGGGGACATTGTGAGGGCCATGAAAGAGGTGCCATACTAAACACTAATGGACGACACTAGGAGCAATATTTCTGTATGGATGCATATAAAGGACTGGGTGAGAATAAAGGAATGATCAATACCTATATAGCCGTTATTAATATCTATATCTAAGACCTAACCACTTGTGTCATTACTTGTATTATTAAACCCTATTAGCACAATTCTCCATATCCTGCTATTTCCTATATGTGTATTTTTATTTTACTTCCTGTAACATTTGCTTTGAGAGGGGTCTCAAATTGGATGACACAGGAAGCGGAGGCTGCACTCACTTCTCAGCAGCGTCTTTTACCCCTCCTGCAACAGGACCTCGGGGGCAGGATAGAAGTGTGAGTGACACTAGTGCTACCCCCTGATGATGATTCAATTGAATGCAGTGATAGAAGCTGCGAGGCAGCACTGCTGTCACTCACCCTGCTTCTAGCACCACTCCAATTCATTTCAGACCAAGAGACTGCAGTTTTAGATGTAGTGACTGTGACGGCAATGACTGAAGGTGTGGTCGCTACTCAATCACTTCTAATGAACCAAAATTTCATCAGGGTACAGCAGTAACAGTAGCTGTGGTAAGTGACTGCAATACCGCCTCCTAATGACGTCTTGTTTCAAGAGAAGTGACATATTCTGTGGAGAAGTGAGTGCAGCCCCAGCCTACTGTGACATCTGATTGGAGATTCTTCACAGGATGTAAAGTAAAAATACACATTTCAGAAATACGAAGATAGGGAAAAGCATATGAAATTTAATAGAGATAATTATAAAAGTGGTTAGAGCTTTATAAAGAGCTTCATAGGCATCGGACCACCCCTTTAAAGTACTGGCTTAGGTAAATGAAAATTGCCACAGTACACTAAAAAATGATGGCATACAGTAATGATATTTCATCACTTTCTGTCTGGTGGTTGTCCGCCTGCTGGGATCATCACTAGTCTTGAAATTAAGGATATGTTGCAAAGAGAACAGCAATAACTTCATTCTTAGGCTATGTTTCCACGGTCAGAAAACCTTCAGTATTCACTGCGGATTGGACGCTGCATACATCCACAGCATCCAATCCGCAGCGTCCAGATGTTACAGCATAGTGGAGGGGATTTTATGACTATGCGTGCAGGGACGCCTCCGGCGGCCCTGGGTAACCAGACATGCGTCGTGCCTTTCAAGACCGCAGCATTTCTATTTATCTTGTGGAGACGCTCCGTATCCACAAGATAAATAACAGTCTATGAATACAATGCAGTGAATCACCGCGTGTACAACAGGGGGCGGCACTTTGGACGGAGCTGGGTATCTGCTGCGTCCAAAGCGCAGGGATTCCTGACCGTGTACGCATATCCTTAGAGTCAGTGAAGGTCCTGGTAGTTGGACCCACATGGATCCAAAAGTGATGGCACATCTTGGCAATGAGATGGAGTCACAACCTTTTAACATGGCTTACTTAGAAAGTTTTTACAACTTTAGAATATTAAAGAAAAACAGGTAGTTTTGACAACAGTAATTATAATATCTTTCTTATAAATAGATATTAGTACATTTGCATGTTTGTAAGAAAACGTCACTGAAACATCATCTGAACTATTCCTTTGGTTTATTGAATGGCATTATGATATGGCTGTCTGTTATGAAATAAAATGCAACTTGCTACTATAAAAATATTAAACTTTCCTAACAAGAAGCCTGTATAATACATAATACTGTTGTTTCATTTAAGGTTTACGACACATGGCCATTTTGAAAATGGTTGGCATTGGCGTGGAAGGTGGTGGTGTATTAGAGCTCTACCCTATAAATGGTAAGAAACATTTGCTTTCCTGGTATTTGTAAACAGCAATAGCACAAAAAGAGGATTCAGAGATCCTCCAAAAATTCAGAAAAAAACAGCAAAAAGGCAGAGATGCCTACCTGCCTAGGCCTCCAAACAAATGCACTATCAGGATGCAGTGGACCCATGTGGTTAAGATGGCGGCAACACAGGTGCAGAATTACCGATGAGGCAACCACTCACAACCTACCAGACCAATGGAGAGCATGGCTGCTTGGCATATTACTGCACAAAAAACACTTGTATGTGGCGCTGTTCACACAATGGAGATGCACATCTGGTATTACTTACTTACATACTTACTGGTATTTGGAAAAATAGTCAATGAGAAAACAAGGATATTTGCATCAGCCCTTATAGCACGATTTCCAAATAAAATTGGTTGAAAAGTTGTCTTGAAAGGCCGGTTCAACACAAGTGTCTTGCTGTCCATACTTGCCCAGTCCATGCAACAAACCTCAGTCAGTCCGTGTATTATGATTCATACTCACATAATAGTGTAAACTAGCCTAAGTAAAACTTATTGATTTTATTATGCCCACCACACATTATTTAAGTTTTGCTACCCCCAATTTCAGCAGGATCGCTGGACCATCTAATATGTATGGGGTCCTTCTGATTGTCCCCCAACTGATTATGGATTTTAATTATTCAATCTTTTTTCAGTGTACAGATAACTACGCAAACTACAAAGAGATTAGCCTTATTCAAAACAGTACTGGAAAAATCAGAAGGATATATGTATGGCAATGCAAATGTATTAATAGGTGATTTTACTGATTTCTGTGTAGTGTGGGGCCAAAATTTCCCTGAAAAAACCTTTGTGTGAAGCATATCTTACAAAGTAAACTTTTGATACCAATTATATATACTCCTCAATACTGAAATTGCCACACCAATAAGGAAAAGTTGTGGAATGATGAAAATACGGTATGCCTGTTTCTTGGCCTAAATGTGGTACCATGGTCTGCAGCATGTCCAGACTTGTCTCCCATCAAACACATCTAGGACCTCACTGGTCAGTCATTGCAATGAGAGCTGTTGATGATTTGTGTACCAAAATGCATTCAGTGTGGCAGAACATTGCACTGACAACCAATATTACACACATTGATAACAGCCAAGATGTGTAAATGCATTTGTTTCTGCATGTGACGCTCATACTCAATACTGAATGAATCAAGATGTTTTGAACATTTTCTTTCCATTTTTTTTAATTATTTGCATATCCTTAATGGATATGCAAATCCAGATGGATTAATGGATGTCTATGGATCCTGTTATTTCCATAATTCCACAACTTGTTCTTCTTGGTATTGCAATTTCAATGTTGAGCAAAGTATGTGTGACTTTTTCATTGCCAGAAGATATATTGGAGTCTGAGCCCTGAGAGCCCCACCGATCGCTCAAAAAATCTGTTGAGTTGTGAGATGCTCAAGAGAATGGAGTGCACAGCTCCAATCTGAGTCTCAGTATGGTTACAATAGAAAGCATTGACTTTCAACTATCAGTACTCTACTCTTTGTGCTCGCTCAGGTAGGAGCTTGGCACTCCATTCTCTGAGCACATCTTGGGGTGTTTCTTGTGTAATCAATGGAGGTTCCAAACTCAGGCCCCATGAATCAGCTGACAATTTAAAAGGCACACATATTTACAAAAAATAAAGTTGCAAAGATTTAATTACCGTACTCTTTGCTTGTTCATGTATATTCAGTGGCTGAAATATTGATCATACCCAACCGACCAAATTGTACAGTTTGTAATCTCTGTACATCACGTGTCAGCAGAACGTGGTCAGGATAGGTCTCAATTCATTATAAGCACATAAAAATGTTGAAAATGGTGAAAAGCCATAGCAAAAAATATCAACGAAAATTACAGGAATTTTAATATGTACAAAGAAAAACCCTATTCTATATACAGTTACCTACAGTGCACTTTAGTATACTATATACAGTCATGAGAGAAACTGGATGTTCTTCTGATTATGTCTTGATACATAAAACTATAATGTTCTAGGAGGGTGTACTTAGTTTTTCTTATCACTGTGTAACATGTGGCAAGCAGATAAATGACTTCACCACTGGCATGAATGGAGCTTGTGCGTTAAGACAGATGGAGGTGGGCTGACGTCGTCACTCATGTTTATGCAGCAATTAGCTGACAATCAGTTTTGTTGTGTTGTCCAGAATCGTGAACTTTCCATACACAACACGCCATGATTTTCCTGACCTAAGATCTCACAGGGATCACATTAGATTAACATCTATCTCAAGGTCAATCTTCACATACAAAACTATGGTCATGGATCACCGAGCACTCAACCAGCCTGAAGCATCTAAGATATGGAATAATGTCTCATTGTCGTTACAGGAAGTTCCAGTGTTGAGAGGGAAGATCTTTCTTTCAACTTAGTGAGAGACATAAGAAACTATTTTCAAATCAGCCCAGAATATTTCTCCATGCTCCTGGTTGGTAAAGATGGCAACGTCAAGTCTTGGTATCCTTCACCCATGTGGTCCATGGCCATTGTATATGATTTAATTGACTCAATGCAGCTCAGAAGACAAGAAATGGCCATCCAACAATCTTTGGGAATGCGCTGCCCTGAAGATGAGTATGGAGGATATGGTTACCATGGTTACCCTCATGAAGGCTATGAGGAGGGATATCAGGATGATCATCGACACCATGAGAGCTATTATCATAGATACCATGACTAATAAAATGATCATTTGCCAAAAAATATTGGCAATTGGAGTTCAGATATGTAAGCGGCATTTTCTTATAGATTTGAGGGAGTATATATTTCTCTGTGTGCGGTTTTTAAGAAATTGAACGAGGCCAAAACTGCTGTGTAACGATACGTTTCTGTTTGCCTATGGCAAAAATAAGAAATAGGTTTTCAGTAACTTCTTTGTTTTCATGTGAACATATTTTTTTCTCATGTATTTATTGGAAAAATTATACAACACATTCATAAGCATATCTATGAAGCAAGCCATGCGCATGTACTGATGTTAGGGAGTCTCGTTAGGGCCCTTTGTCTTACACGTTCTCTTCTTGCATCTACTGATTCACCTCAGTAACTGTAATAGTAGGTTTTTCTGAGGACTCATCAGATTTCCTTGTTTTTCCCCAATACTTGTATTTCTCATAAAATAAAAATTCCAGAAATTGCTTCTTCTATTAATCCTCCGGGAAAAGCAAACATAAATTGACATCTGAGTGTTAAAATTCCCCACTGTAGGAGACATGTCCCTACATAAGTGCTGTCTTATCATTTTGTAGGGACAAACCTTAGTGAGTAATTCCCATTTCTAGTGGCAATAACAGTGCACGAGGATAACACGAATTTGTGAAACATAGTTGTCGTTTTATTGGATATACAAGTATTTACTGAGTTACATATTAGGAGAGTAAAAAACTGCTCTTCAATGAAAGAGCAAGGCTAACAAAATGCAGCATTTAAAGTTTACTTACAAGAATAATTTTTTATTTGAAAAAACGTTTCTTCATATCATCATTAACAACTTTATAATTGATACCCTGCCAAAATTGTTCACTGCTTGCGAGATTCTGAACCTGACACTTGTCCCTGCCAGCTTGCTTCTGTTCCTGCCTCAGATTACCTTTTCTATAATGGCGCATGCGCAAACTAATACCACACTTGTGCAGTTCTGAGACAGGGCAATGAGTGTAATATTAACAATGAAGACATCTTATTGTTGAAGGAATTAATGGGAATCTGTCACTAGGTTTTGGTTTCCTCACCCAATAGCAGAGTCTGGACAGAGATCCTGATTCCAGTGAGGTATCCACTGCGTTGCTTGTTGCAGTTCTGATAAAATCACTGCGTTATTAGCTGCAGATTTACCAGTTCTCTGAATGCTGAGCTCTGTATAACCACACCCACATAACTGCTTTCTGTATGTACTGTGTATAGGAAGAAGGCTGTAAATCAGTCGTGGGGGCAGGAGTACTAGTCTAGTCTAGTACTAGGAGTTTACTAGTCTTCTAGTGATAATCTCATATTGATAAAGCAGTTATTAAAAATACAGCAAGCAGCCCAGTAAGAGACACATCGCTGAAATTGGGGTCTGTGTCTCTACATCAAGGATGTCAAACTCAAATACACAGAGGGCCAAAAGGAAAAGCATGGACAAAGTCCAGAGTCAACTTTGATATTTACTATATTAAAAAAAGTCTACAATTGAGGAAGTTTTTCTTTATCATCAAATATAACCTTTTCATTTGGAAACAAACTTAAAGGGGATGTCCCACAAACAAAGTAGATTTTAATTAACAAATCTTAGAATAAAATAAATTCCACAATTAGATGTGTTAAAAAAATGCTTGTCCCAAGATAATCTTTATAAATGTGTCCCTATAAATAAGTACAGCATGGTTTGTTTGTTTTCTAATAAATTGCAGCCAGGCATTTGCTGAAAGGGAACAACTCCTTTAAGGTGAGGATGGGGCATCATTTTGTTACATCGGGTGTATTTGATTTTGGGACTCCAATGGGTTTATTTGATTATACTTCAAGGAGGTAACAATGGGTGCATGTGATTATACTCCTATGAATGTGATTGATACATACAATTCTTGCCGTAAAATAATGTCCCCCAACTCCAAGAACTTATTCATACATGTATAAGCATGTGCTGTGACTATTTTCCCCTCCACCATCTTTGCCAACTTCATTGCTAATATCAATAGCACATATATTTGTTATTAAAAAAAAAAAGGGTTATCTAGACCCTTCAGATTCCTCCCCTTCTACCCTTGAGGTCCACAGTGTCCTTTACACACAATGACACTTGTGCAGTGCTACTTACTCAGCTAAATAGATGCCTCTCCTTCTTTTTGACCAGGGTAAATTATCTTTACGTCTCATGTGTTGTCACAGGCAAACCAGGCTGAATCGGTCGCGGGGATGCAGCCAGGGGATGCTTTCCCCACCCTCACGCCCTCTCCATTGAGCAGCATAAAGGCATGAACCGGTGGGGTAGAAAAATAAATGCACCCCTAATTGGAGTGTGGGAAACAGGTGAATCTAAGTTGCTGTCTCCCTGCAGTGGGTATTTCCTCGTGGGCCAAATGTAATCACCCTCCCGGCCAGATTTGACCCACAGGCTGGTGTTTAACATGTATGCTCTCCATTATGCTGCTCTCAGATTAGGTGTCAAAAAAACCTGGAGACAGCTCCCTTCAGCCAGGCACAGATCATGGGCGCTTTCTATGACATGTAATCTAAGGCAGGAGCAGGATAAGAAGCAAGTTGGTAAGATCACATGATCGAAATCGGAATCTAGGCAGCGGAAAGGAATTTTGATGAGGTGTAAATTACCGTACAAGGTTGCTTAAGGTTATATGTTTTACATTTAAAGGTTATTCCCAGAAAAACCCTTCCACAACATCCAGAAGGATGCTGCCACTTCTCTAACACTGTTTTTCATAACTTGATTGATGATGAGGTTCTTCATTGAGCATGTATTTTTAGGAATATCGATGTGGCCTACAACTAGATCCCCTAGTAGGCCTATTTATGGAAACTAGTACCAAACAATAAGTTATTAGTGATGTATAACAACCAATTAGGTAGCATCATTGATTCTTGTAGTCAAAGCTATATT
Source organism: Ranitomeya imitator (assembly GCF_032444005.1). Taxonomy (NCBI): domain Eukaryota; kingdom Metazoa; phylum Chordata; class Amphibia; order Anura; family Dendrobatidae; genus Ranitomeya; species Ranitomeya imitator. The sequence goes on from NC_091284.1 coordinate 182,999,075, forward strand.
TAGGAATCCATGATCTGATCAGTTGGCATACGTAATGCCTCTTGAACCATGTCTGCCGAATAATCCCCAATGTACGTCGTTGTAAAATATCAACCTTTGATCATCAAATTTTATTAATCAACATATATTGGAAATTCTGTCTTAATTATTTAGTATATTTTACAGCAATCAGAACTTCACTAGTGGAATTTGGAGATTTGTATCGGCTACAATGGAGCTTCAAATGGTATAACAATATATTTATAGGGAATCTGCCACCTAGTTTTTGCTATGTAATCTGAGAGCACTCTAATGTAGGAGCAGAGTCCCTGATTTCATGGATATGTCACTTTCTTGGCGCTGTTTTGCTGTTTCAATACATTCAGTGTTCTATCAGCAGGAGATTCTGATTACAGGACAACTGCCCTTGTGCCTCCTAGTCCAACCACACACCCAGCACTGATTAGCAGCTCTCTGCCCCTCTAATGAGCTATTATAACTGCTGCACCCAGTTAACTAAGAGATACATAGCTGGAATGGGGTCTTTGTCCCTACCTCATGGTTCGATCAGATTACATGGTAAAACTCTGCTGACAGATTCCATTTAATAATATGATTAGCACAGAATGTTGTTCCTAAAAGGTGACAGTGACATTCACTTTTAGACATTAGGCACTTTTTACATAAGATGTCAATCAGTCCTCTATGTTTGTAATTTAATAATCACAAGTGTTAAAGGCACATGTATTGTTCATGTGGCTACTTTTATGTATATTTTGTTTATTAGGTATAAAGCTTTAGATTTTTTTTCTTTAAGAAAGCAGTATCATGCACAGATTTCCCATCACATATTAATGCAGACCATACAGACATTGTGTTACGGTAGTATTATATTTAATTGTCCAATGTTTAGCTTGAGTTATAAAGGAAATAATGGTGTGCACTCAGGACAGAGGTAAGTAGGTGCTGGTAAAACAGACCGTGTGGTCCAAAACAGTCCAATATCAAAAATTACCGCACACTTGAAGCTGGTATGATGCAAATATATAACAAGTTTATTGTGTTCACAAAACAGGTTGCCACAAAAAGGAAACAAAAAGTGCAGATAGAAACCCAACGTTTCGACCCTCCCGGGCCTTATTCATGGGGTTACTTGATGCACGCTAGGATACATATGTAGGTGGCAGGCATAGGGTAGGAGGGCAAGTCCCTTGGTATATAAGCTGTCGCTTAACCTGGAACAGGCTGGGAATATGCTGTTTTGTAATGCAAAGCGATAGTGGCACACAGAGGCTGTGACATCCGTAGTGGGCCTGTGTATAGCTGGATGACCCATGCGGGCAGCACTCCTGAGGCTTGTAGTGACGTGAATGGAGGGTGCCCGCAGCAGCAGGGCGCAGGAGCGCCGCTCATCCAGCATCAGTAGTCATGGGTTGTTTTAATGAAAAATGTACATATTGTTTTGTTGACCTATCTAATATTAGTCTATTGAACATGAGTTAATCACATACTTTTATTCCATTTAATCCCCCATAATCTCCTGTACCTGATTGGCAACTAAACAAGCGGCACTTTCTAGGGCGACCCCATTTAAGTGGGAGCAAAGTAAAGGTACAAAAGTACCAGTTGAATTGTTTTTCATCAGCCACATTCATTTTCTTTGACAGGAATCTTTCTACCTAGGTAGTCTAATAATGTACCAGACAATATTCTTACTCTTAAAGAAGATGTCCAGTGCTTGGACCAACCCCTTCTCATATCTCACGCTTGGCCCTGATAACATTAAAAAGCTTATACTTTCTGCCCGTGTCGGTGTGATTCCAGTGGTGTCAGCACTCGCGTTCCCAGGACTCTGGTGCAGTTGCTTTGACACGTGAGCCTGGTGCCCAATCTGCTATGGTGTCACCGTCCCTGCCTTCAGACAAATCGAACATCAAGAGGAAGTCACGACTGCAGCTGCTCTCTCACTTCCTGTTGATGTTCAATTTGTCCAAAGGCAGAGACAGCAACGCCAGCGCTGATTGGGTGCCAGTTTCACGTGTCATTAAAACTTCATGAGTGACCGGGAACGTGAGTCCCGACACCGCTGAAATGGCACCGGCACTGGAGGAGAATATAAACTTTTATTTTATTGGTGCCAAACATTTAGATCAAGAAGATGTTGCCCTAGTAGTGGACAACCTCTTTGATCCCAGTCCTTGCTCAGCAGCGGGCACCACTGCATTGGGTGACAGGGTCAGGAAGGATATAAATCCTGGTATTTTATAAGAACAGGGTTTGTCCTTAATTAACAATAATTAAACACAAAGCAAATGTTGTCAATGATCCCGAAACTATGGATGTTCACAAAATGAATAATCTAGGTATAGAAATCAGGAGATATTTGCTGTTAATTGATGATGAACATATCATATGCTTATCTAAGACAATATTTTTTGACTGAAGTGTTACTACGACAATCATTCATGAACTAATATTTCAGATTGCATTGCAGTGGTAATTTGTATAAACTTGGTTTAATGTAAAGAATTACAATGTGCATTAAAGACTTTGCGCAATCAATAAAGTTTTCGATAATTTCGAACTAGTATTTTTGTCTTACAATGTATAAAAAATGCAACAAAAATTGTTGTAGAAATTGGAAACTTCTGTCACTTCATTGTGGTTACTTAAATTGAAAACTGGGGGGGGGGGGGGTGTTATTGGTTGGATATGCCAACAGTAATGGCCCTCATACACATTAGTTAAGTAAAGTAGGCCGAACCTTCCGATATTGATGAGATTAGATCGGCCTACAGTCTGATGTATATAATGTACTTCCAACTTTCTCTTGATTAAGGCAGAAGGTATAAGGACCCGGGCCTGTTGAACCTCAATGGCTGATCCTTTTATTCGGGGTAGAAATAAAACACAGAAGTGTCTGGCAACAGTTCTCACAGAGCACACAGGAGCGCCTAGCTAAGCCAAATTTTGGTTACAAAAGGCCTTTTCTAAGCAAGACTTAAAGGAACTCTGTCAATAGGATCAACCCTTCTAAACCGTCTATATGAGCATGTAGGTCATAGAAAGTTGAATACAATGATATCTTCATATCTGTGATCCAATGTCTTATTCCAGAGAAATCCACACTATGTAAATGAGTTGTTCAGATCTATAGGTCGGACACTGATCTTCCAGAGAATCTGCTAGGGATTATTTTGAATGACAAAGGGCTTTTACCAGTGTAAGACATGTAAATCAGGAGAGCAGACAATCAGTCATTACATGTCTCATGGTGGTGATACCCTGTTTCATTTACGCTAAGCTCTAGATGCAGATTTGTTATCGAAATCTGTGTCTTGGCCTATAGATCTTAACAGCTGATATACATATTAAGAAAAATGTGGATTTCTCTAAAATCAGACATCAGATTGCAAATATTAAACTCTTTACCCCAGAAGGTGATTTTCACTTTACTGACCAGACCAATTTTTTCAATTCTGACCACTGTCATTTTATGTGGTAATAACTCTGGAACGCTTCAACGTATCCATCAGATTATGAGAATGTTTTTTATGACATATTGTACTTCATGTTAGTGGTAAAAAAAAATTCGATACGACTTGCAATTATTTATGAAAAAAAAGGAAATTTGGCAAAAATTTAGAAAATTTGACAATTTTCAAACTTTTAATTTTTGTGTCCTTAAATCAGAGAGTTATGTCACACAAACTAGTTAATAAATAACATTTCCCACATGTCCACTTCATCTACATCAGCACAATTTTGGAAACATAATTTTTTGTTAGGAAGTTACAAGGATTAAAAGTTGACCAACAAAATGTACAAAACTATTTTTTTTAGGGACCACATCACATTTGAAGTGACTTTGAGGGATCAATATGACAGAAAATACCAAAAAGTTACACTATTCTAAAAACTGCACCCCTCAAGGTGCACAAAACCCCATTCAAGAAGCTTATTAACCCTTCAAGTGCTTCATGAGAACTAAAGCAATGTGGAAGGAAAAAATTAACTTTTAACTTTTTTCACAAGAAATAGACCGAAACTTTTAATTTTCACAAGAGTATCAGAAGAAAATGGACCACCAAAATTTGTTTTGCAGTTTCTCCTTGACAACAGGCTCTCGATGTTTCTTAGTCATGGACCCAAAATTTGAATGTATTGTTCACCAAGCCACTTAGTTATCACTTCTGCCATGCGACCAAGTTGATCCATTATGCTGGAAAAAGCATTTTTCATCACCAAATTGTTCCCTGATTGCTGGAGAAGTTGCTCTTTGAGTATGTTTAGATCCCATTTTTTATTCATGGCAGTGTTCTCAGACAAAATTGTAAGTGAGGCCACTCCCACTTGCGTTGGTACGGGGCCGTCGCAAACCGTCGTGTTAAATGTAGCACAACGTGGGCAGCGGATGCAGTTTTACAATGCATCCGCTGCCCATTGCGATGAGCGGGGAGGAGGGGGCGGAGTTTTGGCCGCACATGCGTGGTCGAAAATGGCGGACACAATGCACAAAAAAAGTTACATTGAACCTTTTTTGTGCGTTGCGTCCGCCAAAAACACGACGCATCCGTTGCACGACGGATGCGACGTGTGGCCATACTTCGCAATGCGTCAGTAATACAAGTTTACGGAGAAAAAACGCATCCTGCGGGCACAATTGCAGGATGCGCTTTTTCACCAAAATGACACATTGTGACGTACGCCAAACGACGCAAGTGTGAAAGTAGCCTTAGATGAAAAGCAACTTCACACATGGATGATATCAAAATGCTTTACTTACTCACTTTTTCATCTCTGAGCAATCAGTCTTCCAGATGTCACAAACAATCTAACGGGGGCTTCATCAGAGAACATAACTTTACTCCAGTCCTCTGCAGTCCAATTTCTGCAAAGTTATTTTCTCTGATGAAGCCCCCTTTAGATTATTTGGAGCATCTGAAAAACTGATTGTAGAAGAAAAGGTGAGTGCTACCATGAGTCCTGTGTCATGTTGACAGTAAAGCATCCCAAGACCATTAATGTGTGGGGCTGCTTTTCATCTATGGAGTAGGTTCACTCACAGCTTTGCCTAAGAACACAGCCATGAATAAAGAATTAAATCTACAGTGGCTTGCGAAAGTATTCACCCCAACCCCATTTGCTTTTTACTTATTTTGTTACATTACAACCTGTAATCCGATATGTGTGTAATCCATCAGCACTAAACAGTCTAGGTTGGTGAAGAGAAGTGAGAAAAATATAGGCATAAATTAAATTTATAGGATAATAACTAAAAATTGGCATGCGCATATGTATTCACCCCTTTTGCTATAAAGCCACTAAAAATTTCTGGCGCAAGCAATTCCCTTCATAAGTCACAGGCTTATTGAGAGGAAGTCCACCTGTGTGCAATCTAAGTGTTACATGGTCTGACAGTATATATACACACACCTTTTCTGAAAGGCCACACAAACTGCAACAACATTAAGCAAGAGGCACCACTAACCAAACACCATGAAGACCAAGGAGATTTCCAAACAAGTCAGGGACAAAGTTGTTGAGAAGTACAACTCAAGGTTAGGTTATAAAAAAAATTCCAATCTCTAATGATCCCCCAAAGCACCATCAAATCCATTAACATCACATGGAAAGAACATGGTGCCACAACAAACCTGCCAAGAGAGGGCCAACCACCAAAACTCTCAGCCTGGGCAAGGAGGGTATGAATCAGAGAGGCAGCACAGAGGCCAATGGTAGCCCTGAAGGAGCTGCAGAGTTCACAAGCAGAGACTGGAGTATCTGCCCATACGACCACAATAAGTCGTACACTTCATAGAGGTGGCCTTTATGGAAGAGTGGTCAGGAAAAAAACTTTACTTACAAACAAAAACTGTAAGGCTCATTTTGAATTTGCAGAAGGCATGTGGGGCACTCCCCAATGTATAGAGGAAGGTGCTATGGTCAGATGAGACCAAAATGTAACTTTTGGCCACCAAGGTAAACGCTATGTCTGATGACAAACCAACACAGTTCATCACTCCAAGAACACCATCCCCACAGTGAAACATTGTGGTGGCAGAATCATGCTGTGAGGATGTTTTTTCGGCATCATGGACAAGGAAAATGATCTGAGTCGAGGGAAAGATGGATGCTTAGGTTTATTGTCTTGTAGGAAGGTGAACCCCCGTTCCAGTCTCAAATCACTGACAGACTGAAACAGGCTTTGGTCAATAATATCCCTGTATTTCTCATCATAAATACAGGGATATTATTGACCAAAGCCTGTTTCAGTCTGTCAGTGATTTGAGACTGGAACGGGGGTTCACCTTCCTACAAGACAATAAACCTAAGCATGCTGATTAAGCAACACTCAAGTGGTTTAACCCCTTAGTGACAGAGCCAATTTGGTACTTAATGACCGAGCCAATTTTTGCAATTCTGACCACTGTCACTTTATGAGGTTATAACTCTGGAATGCTTCAACGGATCCCGCTGATTCTAAGATTGTTTTTTCGTGACATATTGTACTTCATGATAGTGGTAACATTTCTTCGATATTACTTGCGATCATTTATGAAAAAAACGGAAATATGGCGAAAATTTTTAAAATTTTGCAATTTTCAAACTTTGTATTTTTATGCCCTTAAATCAGAGAGATATGTCACAAAAAATAGTTAATAAATAACATTTCCCACATGTCTACTTTACATCAGCACAATTTTGGAAACAAAATTTTTTTTTGTTAGGGAGTTATAAGGGTTAAAAGTTGACCAGCAATTTCTCATTTTTACAACACCATTTTCTTTTAGGGACCACATCACATTTGAAGTCATTTTGAGGGGTCTATATGATAGAAAATACCCAAGTGTGACACCATTCTAAAAACTACACCCCTCAAGGTTCTCAAAACCACATTCAAGAAGTTTATTAACCCTTTACGTGCTTCACAGGAACTGAAACAATGTGGAAGGAAAAAATGAACATTTAACTTTTTTTTGCAAACATCTTAATTCAGAACCATTTTTTTTATTTTCACAAGTGTAAAAACAGAAATGTAACCATAAATTTTGTTATGCAATTTCTCCTGAATACGCCAATACCCCATATGTGGGGGTAAACCACTTTTTGGGCGCAGCGCAGAACTTAGAAGTGAAGGAGCGCCGTTTGACTTTTTCAATGCAGAATTGGCTGGAATTGAGATCGGACGCCATGTCACGTTTAGAGAGCCCCTGATGTGCCTAAACAGTGGAAACTCCCCACAAGTGACCCCATTTTGGAAACTAGACCCCCCAAGGAACTTATCTAGATGTGTGGTGAGAACTTTGAATGCCCAAGTGCTTCACAGAAGTTTAGAATGCAGAGTCGTGAAAATAAAAAATATTTTTTTTTTCCACAAAAAAGATATTGTAGCCCCCAAGTTTTTATTTTCACAAGGGTAACAGGAGAAATTGGACTGCAATAGTTGTTGTCCAATTTATCCCGAGTACGCTGATGCGCCATATGTGGGGGTAAACCACTGTTTGGGGGCAAGGCAGAGCTCGGAAGGGAAGGAGCGCCTTTTTGGAATGCAGACTTTGATAGAATGGTCTGTGGGCATTATGTTGCGATTGCAGAGCCCCTGATGTACCTAAACTGTAGTAACCCCCCACAAGTGACCCCATTTTGGAAACTAGACCCCCCAAGGAACTTATCTAGATGTGTGGTGAGAACTTTGAATGCCCAAGTGCTTCACAGAAGTTTAGAATGCAGAGTCGTGAAAATAAAAAATATTTTTTTTTTCACAAAAAAGATATTGTAGCCCCCAAGTTTTTATTTTCACAAGGGTAACAAGAGAAATTGGACCCCAGAAGTTGTTGTCCAATTTATCCCGAGTACGCTGATGCCCCATATGTGGGGGTAACCCACTGTTTGGGCGCACAGCAGAGCTCAGAAGGGAGGGAGCACCATTTGACTTTTTGAGCGCAAAATTGGCTGTCGTGTTTGGAGACCCCCTGATGTACCTAAACAGTGGAAACCCCCCAATTCTAGCTCCAACCCTAACCCCAACACACCCCTAACCCTAATCCCAACCTGATCCATAATCCTAATCACTAACCCTAACCATAATCACAACCCTTACCCCAAAACAACCCTAATGTCAACCCTAACCATAACCCTAATCAAAACCCTAAATCCAACACACCTCTAATCCTAATCTCAACCCTAACCTCAAACCTAACCCTAATCCCAATACACCCCTAATCACAACCCTAACCTTAACCCTAATCCCAAACCTAACCCTAATCCCAAGCGTAACCCTAATGCCAACCCTAACCCTAATACCAACCCTAATCCAAACCCTAACCCTAATCCCAGCTCTAACCCTAACTTTAGCCCCAACCCTAGCCCTAACTTTAGCCCAAACCCTAACCCTAGCCCTAAGGCTACTTTCACACTTGCGTCGTTTGCCATTCCGTCGCAATCTGTCGTTTTGGACAAGAAACGGATCCTGCAAATGTGCCCGCAGGATGCGTTTTTTGCCCATAGACTTGTATTGCCGACGGATCGTGACGGATGGCCACACGTCGCGTCCGTCGTGCACTGGATCAGTTGTGTTTTGGCGGACCGTCGGCACAAAAAAACGTTCAAAGAAACGTTTTTTTGTACGTCGCATGCACCATTTCTGACCGCGCATGCGTGGCCGTAACTCCGCCCCCTCCTCCCCAGGACATAGATTGGGCAGCGGATGCGTTGAAAAACTACAGCTGCTGCCCACGTTGTGCACAATTTTCACAACGTGCGTCGGTATGTCGGGCCGACGCATTGCGACGGCCCCGTACCGACGTAAGTGTGAAAGAAGCCTAACCCTAAATTTAGCCCCAACCCTAACCCTAAATTTAGCCCCAACCCAAGCCCTAACCCTAACCCTACCCCTAACCTAACCCTACCCCTAACCCTACCCCTAACCCTAACCTAACCCCTAACCCTACCCCTACCCCTAACCCTAACCCTACCCCTACCCCTAACCCTAATTTTAGCCCCAACTGCTGTTCTCCTGCCGGCCGGCAGATGGAGACACTGGGCATGCGTCCGCCATGTTCTTCTGCCGGCGGCCAGGAGGAGCAGCAAGAGGATCCAGGGACACAGGTGAGTATTGTAGGGTCCCCGAATCCCCCTATTTCTCTGTCCTCTGATGTGCGATCACATCAGAGGACAGAGAATTACACTTTACTTTTTTCTTTTTTTTTTTTTGCGGTCGCCGGTAAACAGTTAATTACCGGCGATCGCAAAACAGGGGTCGGTAAAACCGACCCCGATCATGCTCTTTGGGGTCTCGGCTACCCCCGGCAGCCAAGACCCCAAAGATTCTCCCGGTGCCGGCCGGCGGGCGCACTGCGCATGCGCCCACCATTTTGAAGATGGCGGCGCCCACCGGGAGACACGAGCATCGGGGGAGCTAGGTGAGTATTGGGGGGGCACCTGGGACCCCTTTTCTCTGTCCTCCGATGTGCGATCACATCGGAGGACAGAGAAATTAAAAAGAGATCGCGTTTTTTTTTTTTTTTTTTGCGATCGCCGGTAAACGGTTAATTACCGGCGATCGCAAATGCGGGGTGGGTTAAAAAACCCCCGAATCATGTTCTCTGGGGTCTCGGCAACCCCCGGCAGCCGAGACCCTGGAGAAAATCGGCCTCTGGGGGGCGCTATTGACTTTTTCCACAGCGCCGTTGATTAACGGCGCTGTGGTTTAAGTACCCTTAGCGGCCGCCGTTAAAAGGCGTATCGGCGGTCGCTAAGGGGTTAAGGGGAAATGTGTTAATGTTTTGAAGTAGTCTATAGCCTAGTCAAAGCACAGACCTTAGTCCAACTGAGAATTTGTGGTCAGACTTGAAGATTGCTGTTCACCATAGAAATCCATTTAACTTATGAGATGAGATCGCGTTGCTCCGAAGGAGTCCCCGGATCCAAGATGGCCGCGGGACTCCTTCCGGGTCATGAATTGACCTGGCTAGCTGGTGCCTGCTGAGAGTTGCTGAGAGCAGGCGCCGGAAAGCCTCCTGAACTTGCCTGTCAGATTGTTGATCTGACAGTGTGCTATGCACACTGCCAGATCAACGATCTGATCTAATACAGTGATGTCCCACCCTGGGACAATGGTAGAAAGTTTAAAAAAAAATAGAACGTATAAAAATGTACAAAAAAAATTAAAAAATCCCCAAATAAAGAAAAAAAAAAAAAATTCCCAGTAAATCCATTTATTTATGTAAATTAAAAAAAACAATAAAAGTACACATATTTGGTATCGCCGCGTCCGTAACGACCCGCTCTATAAAACTATCCCACTAGTTAACCCCTTCAGTGAACACCGCAAAAAAAAACAAAAAAAACATTGCTTTATTATCACACAGGCGAACAAAAAGTGGAATATCACGCGATCAAAACGACGGATATAAATAACCATGGTACCGCTGAAAACGTCATCTTGTCCCGCAAAAAAAAAGCCGCCACACAGCGTCATCAGCAGAAAAATAAAAAAATTATAGCTTTCAGAATAAAGCGATGCAAAAACAATTTTTTTTTATATAAAATAGTTTTTATTGTGTAAAAGCGCCAAAACATAAAAAAATGATATAAATGAGGTATCGCTGTAATTGTACTGACCTGAAGAATAAAGCTGCTTTATCAATTTGCACGTGGAACGGTATAAACGCCCCCCCTAAAAGAATTTCAGGAATTGCTGGTTTTTGTTCATTCCGCCTCATAAAAATCGGAATAAAAAGCGATCAAAAAATGTCATCTGCCCGAAAATGGTACCAATAAAAACGTCAACTCGTACCGCAAAAAACAAGATCTCACATGACTCTGTGGGCCAAAATATGGATAAATTATAGCTCTCAAAATGTGGTGATGCAAAAACTATTTTTTGCAATAAAAAGCGTCTTTTAGTGTGTGACAGCTGCCAACCCTAAAAATCCGCCAAAAAAACGCTATAAAAGTAAATCAAACCCCCCTTCATCACCCCCTTAGTTAGGGAAAAATAATAAAATGTAAAAAAATTTATTTATTTCCATTTTCCCATTAGGGTTAGGGCTAGGGTTAGGGCTAGGGTTGGGGTTGGGGCTAGGGTTAGGGTTACCATTGGGATTAGGGTTAGGGGTGTGTTTGGATTAGGGTTTCAGTTAGAATTGGGGGGTTTACACTGATTCGGCACATCAGGGGCTCTCCAAACGCGACATGGCTTCCGATCTCAATTCCAGCCAATTCTGCTTTGAAAAACTAAAACACTGCTCCTTCCCTTCCGAGTTCTCCTGTGCGCCCAAACAGTAGTTCCCCCCAACATATGGGGTATCAGCGTTCTCAGGACAAGTTGAACAAAAACTTTTGGGGTCCAATTTGTCCTGTTACCCTTGGGAAAAAAAAAACCTGGGGGCTAAAATATCATTTTCGTGGAAAAAAATATATTTTTTATTTTCACGGCTCTGCGTTATAAACTGTAGTGAAACACTTGTTGGTTCAAGGCTCTCACAACACATCTAGATAAGTTCCTTGGGGGGTCTAGTTTCCAATATGGGGTCAATTGTGGGGGGTTTCTACTGTTTAGGTACATCAGGGGCTCTGCAAATGCAACATGACACCTGAAGACCAATCCATCTAAGTCTGCATTTCAAACGGCGCTCCTTCCCTTCCGAGCTCTGCCATGCACTCAAACGGTGGTTCCCCCCAACATATGGGGTATCAGCGTACTCAGGACAAATTGGACAATAACTTTTGTGGTCCAATTTCTCCTGTTACCCTTGGCGAAAAAAAAAATTGCGGGCTAAAACATCATTTTGTGGAAAGAAAAAATGATTTTTTAATTTTCACACCGCTACATTCTAAATTTTAGTGAAACAATTGGGGGTTAAAAGTGCTCACCACACATCTAGATAAGTTCCTTAGGGGGTCTTCTTTCCAAAATGGGGTCACTTGTGGGGGGTTTCCACTGTTAAGGCACGTCAGGGGCTCTCCAAATGCGACATGGGTTCCGATCTCAATTCCAGCCAATTTTGCATTGAAAAGTCAAATGGCGCTCCTTCCCTTCCGTGCTCTGCCATGCGCTCAAACAGTGTTTTATCCCCATATATGAAGTATCGGCGTACTCAGGACAAATTGCACAACAACTTTTGGGGTGCAATTTATCCTGTTACCCTTGGGAAAAAAAATTTGGGGCAAAAAGATAATTTTTTGTGAAAATTAATAAGACATTTTTTTTTTACGGCTCTACATTATAAACTTCTGTGAAGCATGTGGAGGTTCAAAGTGCTCACCACACATCTAGATTAGTTCCTTAGAGGGTCTACTTTCCAAAATGGTGTCACTTGTGGGGGTTTCCACTGTTTAGGCACGTCAGGGGCTCTCCAATCGTGACATGGGCTCCGATCTCAATTCCAGCAAATCTTGCATTGGAAAGTCAAATGGCGCTCCTTCCCTTCCGAGCTCTGCCATGTGCCCAAACAGTGGTTTACCCCCACATATGGGGTATCGGCGTACTCAGGACAAATTGTACAACGACTTTTGTGGTCCAATTTCTCCTGTTATCCTTGGTAAAATGAAACAAATTGGACCTGAAGTAAAAATTTTGTGAAAAAAAAGTTAAATGTTAAATTTTTTTTAAACATTCAAAAAATTCCTGTGAAGCACCTGAAGGGTTAATAAACTTTTTGAAAGTCACTTCAAGTGTGAGGTGGTCCGTAAAAAAAATGGTTTTGCAAATTTTGTTGCAAAAATGAGAAATCGCTGGTCAACTTTTAACCCTTATAACTCCCTAACAAAAAAAAATTATGTTTCCAAAATTGTGCTGATGTACAGCAGACATGTGGGAAATGTTGTTTATTAACTATATTGTGTGATATAACTCTCTAATTTAAGGGCATAAAAACTAAAAGTTTGAAAATTGCTAATATTTCATAATTTCCGACAAATTTATTTTTTTTTCACAAATAAATGCAAGTCATATCGAAGAAGTTTTACCACTTTTATGAAGTACAATATGTCACGAGAAAACAATGTCAGAATCACCAAGATCCGTTGAAGCGTTTCAGAGTTATGACCTCATAAAGTGACAGTGGTCAGAATTGTAAAAATTGGCCCTGTCACTTAGGTGAAAACAGGCTTTGGGGTGAAGGGGTTAAAGAAGCTGGAGCAGTTTTTTTCCAGGAAGAATGATCAAAATCCCAAAGACAAGATGAGGGAAGCTCATAGAGACTTATCCAAAGCGACTTACAGCTGTAATTGCCGCAAAAGAAGGCTCTACAAAGTACTGTCTTTAGGGCGTGAATAGTTATGCACACTGAAGTTTACTGTTTTTTTGTTTGTTGTTTTCAGCTGTAGGCATGTTCTTTGCATGAACTGATATAAACCCTCAAATAAAACAGTGAAATTCCATGTTGTAAGATAGCAAAACACAAACAAGCCAAGGGGGTGAATACTTTCTCAATGCCACCGTAAACATCCTCCAAGAGCAACTTCTCCCAACCATCCGGGATCAGTTTTGTGATGAACAATGTTTTTTTCAGTATGATGGAGCACCATGTCCTAAGTGATAACTAAATGGCTCAGTGGCTAAAATATAAAAAATTTGGGTCCATAGTTAGAAAACTCCCTAGATCTCATTTCCATTGAGAATCTGTGATCAGTCCTCAAAGAGCGGGAGGACAATAAAAAAACAAAATAGTGATAAACTTCAAACACAGATTAGACAAGAACAAGCTTTCATCATTGAGGATTTGGCCCAGAAACTGATATCCAACATGTCAGGGCAAATTGCAGAAATCATGAAGAGTAGGGTCACCATTGTAAATATCGAGTCTTTGAAGACAATTGATGCATTTGTCAATAAAAGGTTAAAAACATATGAAAAGCTTGTAATTGTACTACAAATGACCACATGTTGAGCTGAGTGCTTTTTGCCTCTCCATTACCAGAGTCACTTGCGAGCTGCGAGCGCCTACGCCAGGAGCTGAGGTCAGTTACTCTGTAACTTCCGCTTCAGAAGTAAAATAAATTGTGAATGAATTTATGATATGTTGGACGTCGTCTCCCAGTGTCTAAACATCTGTGAAAATAATTTTGAATTTGAAACATGTGAGCTCAGTTTATCTCATTTACAGCCGATAGGAACATTTCTTGGTGGAGCGCTGCTGTTCGAGTAGTCAATTTTTCCAGTCAGCTGTAGGGCGATAGTATTAGAAGTTGGACTGGTGTGTAATAGTTACCTCACTCTTTGATGTCTGCATCCTGAATACTTATCATTTACATTAGCTCAGAAATGCTTGCTGCCCCTATACCCCATAACAATTTAAAGCTGCACTCTCATTGCTCACTCTTGTTGAGTGGGTGGTTTGTGTCCATCAGCATTCTGCCACCTCTATAAGTGCTGGAACGCCCCAGTATACATTGTGCCTATTATTGTCCATTGGCTAGCCTGCCCTCAACTGAAAGCCCGATGGTTTACACTTGACAACAGGCAGCGGACAGCAAGTTAAACAGAAGGGAGACAGTGTAGTAAAGTGGGTTGCCAGCGCCCGGGGCAATGCAAATATTTTGCACCCCTTAACCCAAACACTATTAGCAGTCCCTGATTCTCTTCTACTTGTCCAGTATTGAATCGCTTATTACCCCAGCAGATATATTATATTTTAAGAAAATAATAAGCACTGGAGATGTGGGTCAAAATTTTGTGCTCTCCATAGAATTTGCCCCCTCACCTGGGCAAGTACTCCTATGGCACAACATCCCGTGCCACTGCAGCTACTGGTCAGCTCTTTGTAATAATTATTCTGTGATAAGACAACATACATTAAAAAATATTGATTTGCAGATTACATACCGTATATATCATATTAGGTATCGAATAAAAACAAAAGTTTCCAATCTTTAGCACTCCAAGTTTCTGTTAGTTCTAGAGGGTTAAATTGATTTTGGCTGTTGCTTCTGTATTGTAAATACATTAAATTCATGCGGATCCGTTTACAATAAATGTGGTTTTGGGCAAGAAAGTTGCATCTTTGGAATGACTTTATCATCATATTTTAGGTGAAGTCTGAACTGAAAATGAAAATATTATTCCAAAAAAGGTCTTTTTACTGGAAATACATTGATGCATCCAAATATGCTAATATCTCCCCTGGCCACCACCATTTTAAACTTGTGAGAAATAATCTCCTCCAACTCCTGAACCCATATAGATACAGCACCTACATAATTTCACTGGAAGCAACAGTAACAGACATAGAACAATATACATTGTAAAGATTCAAGATCCCCAAAGAAAATAAACCAGTTTGTTCAATATGTCACATTCTGATATGTTATAAACAACTCCCATATATATAACAGAGCATGTAACCATACAGCCTGCTCACACTATGAGCATGGTGTCAGGGTATCACAGCACAAGTTATGGCTGTAATGTAAGCGGAGTGCAATCCTGACAGACCCCACCTGCTTGTAGTGGGATCTATCAGCCTTTCACTATACCTATCGATAAAAATACAACTGACCAGACGGGAGAAAATGTTGCCGTTAACAGAACCTTGCCCAATATTAGTTATCAAAATAATTATTGTAATATGGCAGAAATTGAAAGATTTTAGTATCATTGATGATATAGTTAAACTGATACAGAATGTGCTCAGGGCAATAAGTATAGCACTATATCTAATTATATATATAATTATATATACAGTGGGGCAAAAAAGTATTTAGTCAGTCAGCAATAGTGCAAGTTCCACCACTTAAAAAGATGAGAGGCGTCTATAATTTACATCATAGGTAGACCTCAACTATGGGAGACAAACTGAGAAAAAAAATCCAGAAAATCACATTGTCTGTTTTTTTAACATTTTATTTGCATATTATGGTGGAAAATAAGTATTTGGTCAGACACAAAATTTCATCTCAATACTTTGTAATATATCCTTTGTTGGCAATGACAGAGGTGAAACGTTTTCTGTAAGTCTTCACAAGGTTGCCACACACTGTTGTTGGTATGTTGGCCCATTCCTCCATGCAGATCTCCTCTAGAGCAGTGATGTTTTTGGCTTTTCACTTGGCAACACGGACTTTCAACTCCCTCCAAAGGTTTTCTATATGGTTGAGATATGGAGACTGGCTAGGCCACTCCAGGACCTTGAAATGCTTCTTACGAAGCCACTCCTTCGTTGCCCTGGCGGTGTGCTTTGGATCATTGTCATGTTGAAAGACCCAGCCACGTTTCATCTTCAATGCCCTTGCTGATGGAAGGAGGTTTGCACTCAAAATCTCACGATACATGGCCCCATTCATTCTTTCATGTACCCGGATCAGTCGTCCTGGCCCCTTTGCAGAGAAACAGCCCCAAAGCATGATGTTTCCACCACCATGCTTTACAGTAGGTATGGTGTTTGACGGATGCAACTCAGTATTCTTTTTCCTCCAAACACGACAAGTTGTGTTTCTACCAAACAGTTCCAGTTTGGTTTCATCAGACCATAGGACATTCTCCCAAAACTCCTCTGGATCATCCAAATGCTCTCTAGCAAACTTCAGACGGGCCCGGACATGTACTGGCTTAAGCAGTGGGACACGTCTGGCACTGCAGGATCTGAGTCCATGGTGGCGTAGTGTGTTACTTATGGTAGGCCTTGTTACATTGGTCCCAGCTCTCTGCAGTTCATTCACTAGGTCGCCCCGCGTGGTTCTGGGATTTTTGCTCACCGTTCTTGTGATCATTCTGACCCCACGGGGTGGGATTTTGCGTGGAGCCCCAGATCGAGGGAGATTATCAGTGGTCTTGTATGTCTTCCATTTTCTAATTATTGCTCCCACTGTTGATTTCTTCACTCCAAGCTGGTTGGCTATTGCAGATTCAGTCTTCCCAGCCTGGTGCAGGGCTACAATTTTGTTTCTGGTGTCCTTTGACAGCTCTTTGGTCTTCACCATAGTGGAGTTTGGAGTCAGACTGTTTGAGGGTGTGCACAGGTGTCTTTTTATACTGATAACAAGTTTAAACAGGTGCCATTACTACAGGTAATGAGTGGAGGAAAGAGGAGACTCTTAAAGAAGAAGTTACAGGTCTGTGAGAGCCAGAAATCTTGATTGTTTGTTTCTGACCAAATACTTATTTTCCACCATAATATGCAAATAAAATGTTAAAAAAACAGACAATGTGATTTTCTGGATTTTTTTTTCTCAGTTTGTCTCCCATAGTTGAGGTCTACCTATGATGTAAATTACAGACGCCTCTCATCTTTTTAAGTGGTGGAACTTGCACTATTGCTGACTGACTAAATACTTTTTTGCCCCACTGTATATGTGTGTAATTTTGGTATTTATTTACTTATTTTCTTACTTTTTTTAAAAAGAAAAAATTTAAAATTTTAAAATTGAGTTATAAGTAGTGTTGAGCGATACCTTCCGATATCGGAAAGTATCGGTATCGGATAGGATCGGCCGATATTCAAAAAATATCGGATATCGCCGATACCGATACCCGATCCCAATGCAAGTCAATGGGACCAAAATATCGGAATTAAAATAAACCCTTTCTTGCCTTGTAGGTTCATTCTACATGAAGGAAAACAACTAAGAATAATGCCGGATGTATTTGGGGAGGTGGCGGAGACATTAAAGTCATAGAGGTTTATCCCAATCAAATAGAATAGCATGTTTTTTTTTTTTTTTTAAGACGTTCGGAGTGACAAAGATATTGACTATGTACATTTTTTTTTTTATTTTGTCAGATATTGATGTTTCACTATTCCACGCCCTTCCCCTTCTTTTTTTTCTTTTTTTTTTTCTTTTCCCACACTTTCATCTTCATCATCATCAGCATCTTTGACATCAACTTCTTCTTCACCTTATTCATCTTCTTCTTCATCCTTTACCTTTTGTTTTTTTTTTCTTATTACATTCTTCATATTCATTTTATTCAACTATTATTATTCTTCCTATTCTACATATTCTTTTTATTCCACTGTTATTATTCTTCCTATTCTACTTCTTCATCATATTCTCATTTGTGACAGGCATTCCCGTAGTTGTTATCTATAAAAGTTGGAAGATTACACCTTCCGTTCTGCCAGTCACAAAAGTTTCATTTGTCCGCGTTCAGTTTGGCCTGCAGCATCAGGCTTTATCCAGGGGCACCACGAGGAGGAACGGACTCACCCCCATACACTGCTTAGTCTTCTTCTGCATATAATTTAGATAATATCTTTTGCTCTGATATTAAGTCTTATGCTTAATGTTCTTCTGCTCTTTGTTATGCAGCCTCTTGTTCTTCTGCTTCTCGGTCTTCCATGTCGTCGTCTCCAGGGTCGTCGTCTCCAGTGTCGTCATCTCCGCCGTCGTCGTCTCCGCCGTCGTCGTCTCCGCCGTCGTCGTCGTCGTCATCGGGGTGGTCTTCCGGGTCGTCGTCGTCTTCATCGGGGTGGTCTTCCGGGTCGTCGACTTTAGGGTCTTCAACTTGGAAATGTAGCAGAAGGTACAAGAAGGCTGAGAAAATGCCAAGAACCAGCTGATGGAACTGGAACTCGGATGGCTACCCGAAGGTTCAAGAGCCTATGGAACTACCGAGGACCAGATGACGTTACTGGAACCCGGTTACTAAGCAGGAGGTACCCGTGCTAAAAAGCACTACCAAGGACCGCCTGACGTTGGCGGAACTCGGATACCCAGAAGGAGGCACCTAAGCCAAAGGCTCTGCCCGGAACCAGCTGACGGTACTGGAACCAGGATGGGGAGCAGAAGGTACAAGAGCAAAAGACACTGCCGAGAACCAGCTGACGGTACTGGAACCCGGATGGGTAGCCGAAGGTCCAAGAGCCAATGGAACTACCGAGGACCAGCTGACGTTACTGGAACCCGGTTACTAAGCAGGAGGTACCCGTGCCCGAAAGCACTACCAAGGACCACCTGACGTTGGTGGAACTTGGATACCCAGAAGGAGGCACCTAAGCCAAAGGCTCTGCCCGGAACCAGCTGACATTACTGGAACCAGGATGGGGAGCAGAAGGTACAAGAGCAAAAGACACTGCCGAGAACCAGCTGATGGTGCTGGAACCAGGTGGTGGACCTGAAGGCCCACAGGAGAGGAGAGAACAGCTAGGCCGCGAGGCAGCCGCAGTTACCGAACCCCAACAGTCCTACAGGGGGAGCTGGGCCTACTGGCACTACAGAACCAGCCTTGACTACCAGTTCACGCAGCCCACATAGGAAGCTCCTAAACTGGAGGCACCCTGGAGTTGGCTAACCCGACAGCACCACGACGGGGCAAGCATAGGCGTCTCAGTGAGCTTGACACAACCCGGAAACAGCTGACGGTGCTGAAACCAGGCTTGGCACGAGGGAGTACCTGTGTCAAAAACACTGCCGAGAACCAGCTGGCGTTGCTGGAACCCAGATGCGTTGCCCCAGTGTGCAAGAGCCAATGGCACGACCGAGGACCAGCTGGCGGTGCTGGAACCCGGTTACTAAGCTGTAGGTGCCCGCGCTTAAAAGCACTACCAAGGACCGCCTGACGTTGGCGGAACTCGGATACCCAGGAGGAGGCACCTAAGCCAAAGGCTCGGCCTGGAACCAGCTGACGGTGCTGGAACCAGGTGGTGGACCCGAAGGTCCACAGGAGAGGAGAGAACAGCTAGGCCGCGAGGCAGCCGCAGTTACCGAACCCCAACAGTCCTACAGGGGGAGCTGGGCCTACTGGCACTACAGAACCAGCCTTGACTACCAGTTCACGCAGCCCACATAGGAAGCTCCTAAACTGGAGGCACCCTGGAGTTGGCTAACCCGACAGCACCACGACGGGGCAAGCATAGGCGTCTCAGTGAGCTTGACACAACCCGGAAACAGCTGACGGTGCTGAAACCAGGCTTGGCACGAGGGAGTACCTGTGACAAGAACACTGCCGAGAACCAGCTGGCGGTGCTGGAACCCAGATGCGTTGCCCCAGTGTGCAAGAGCCAATGGCACCGAGGACCAGCTGGCGGTGCTGGAACCCGGTTACTAAGCTGTAGGTGCCCGCGCTTAAAAGCACTACCAAGGACCACCTGGCGTTGGCGGAACTCGGATACCCAGGAGGAGGCACCTAAGCCAAAGGCTCGGCCTGGAACCAGCTGACGGTGCTGGAACCAGGTGGTGGACCCGAAGGTCCACAGGAGAGGAGAGAACAGCTAGGCCGCGAGGCAGCCGCAGTTACCGAACCCCAACAGTCCTACAGGGGGAGCTGGGCCTACTGGCACTACAGAACCAGCCTTGACTACCAGTTCACGCAGCCCACATAGGAAGCTCCAAAACTGGAGGCACCCTGGAGTTGGCTAACCCGACCGCAACACGACGGGGCAAGCATAGGCGTCTCAGTGAGCTTGACACAACCCGGAAACAGCTGACGGTGCTGAAACCAGGCTTGGCACGAGGGAGTACCTGTGACAAGAACACTGCCGAGAACCAGCTGGCGGTGCTGGAACCCAGATGCGTTGCCCCAGTGTGCAAGAGCCAATGGCACCGAGGACCAGCTGGCGGTGCTGGAACCCGGTTACTAAGCTGTAGGTGCCCACGCTTAAAAGCACTACCAAGGACCGCCTGGCGTTGGCGGAACTCGGATACCCAGGAGGAGGCACCTAAGCCAAAGGCTCGGCCTGGAACCAGCTGACGGTGCTGGAACCAGGTGGTGGACCCGAAGGTCCACAGGAGAGGAGAGAACAGCTAAGCCGCGAGGCAGCCGCAGTTACCGAACCCCAACAGTCCTACAGGGGGAGCTGGGCCTACTGGCACTACAGAACCAGCCTTGACTACCAGTTCACGCAGCCCACATAGGAAGCTCCTAAACTGGAGGCACCCTGGAGTTGGCTAACCCGACAGCACCACGACGGGGCAAGCATAGGCGTCTCAGTGAGCTTGACACAACCCGGAAACAGCTGACGGTGCTGAAACCAGGCTTGGCACGAGGGAGTACCTGTGACAAGAACACTGCCGAGAACCAGCTGGCGGTGCTGGAACCCAGATGCGTTGCCCCAGTGTGCAAGAGCCAATGGCACCGAGGACCAGCTGGCGGTGCTGGAACCCGGTTACTAAGCTGTAGGTGCCCGCGCTTAAAAGCACTACCAAGGACCACCTGGCGTTGGCGGAACTCGGATACCCAGGAGGAGGCACCTAAGCCAAAGGCTCGGCCTGGAACCAGCTGACGGTGCTGGAACCAGGTGGTGGACCCGAAGGTCCACAGGAGAGGAGAGAACAGCTAGGCCGCGAGGCAGCCGCAGTTACCGAACCCCAACAGTCCTACAGGGGGAGCTGGGCCTACTGGCACTACAGAACCAGCCTTGACTACCAGTTCACGCAGCCCACATAGGAAGCTCCAAAACTGGAGGCACCCTGGAGTTGGCTAACCCGACCGCAACACGACGGGGCAAGCATAGGCGTCTCAGTGAGCTTGACACAACCCGGAAACAGCTGACGGTGCTGAAACCAGGCTTGGCACGAGGGAGTACCTGTGACAAGAACACTGCCGAGAACCAGCTGGCGGTGCTGGAACCCAGATGCGTTGCCCCAGTGTGCAAGAGCCAATGGCACCGAGGACCAGCTGGCGGTGCTGGAACCCGGTTACTAAGCTGTAGGTGCCCACGCTTAAAAGCACTACCAAGGACCGCCTGGCGTTGGCGGAACTCGGATACCCAGGAGGAGGCACCTAAGCCAAAGGCTCGGCCTGGAACCAGCTGACGGTGCTGGAACCAGGTGGTGGACCCGAAGGTCCACAGGAGAGGAGAGAACAGCTAGGCCGCGAGGCAGCCGCAGTTACCGAACCCCAACAGTCCTACAGGGGGAGCTGGGCCTACTGGCACTACAGAACCAGCCTTGACTACCAGTTCACGCAGCCCACATAGGAAGCTCCTAAACTGGAGGCTCCCTGGAGTTGGCTAACCCGACAGCACCACGACGGGGCAAGCATAGGCGTCTCAGTGAGCTTGACACAACCCGGAAACAGCTGACGGTGCTGAAACCAGGCTTGGCACGAGGGAGTACCTGTGACAAGAACACTGCCGAGAACCAGCTGGCGGTGCTGGAACCCAGATGCGTTGCCCCAGTGTGCAAGAGCCAATGGCACCGAGGACCAGCTGGCGGTGCTGGAACCCGGTTACTAAGCTGTAGGTGCCCGCGCTTAAAAGCACTACCAAGGACCGCCTGGCGTTGGCGGAACTCGGATACCCAGGAGGAGGCACCTAAGCCAAAGGCTCGGCCTGGAACCAGCTGACGGTGCTGGAACCAGGTGGTGGACCCGAAGGTCCACAGGAGAGGAGAGAACAGCTAGGCCGCGAGGCAGCCGCAGTTACCGAACCCCAACAGTCCTACAGGGGGAGCTGGGCCTACTGGCATTACAGAACCAGCCTTGACTACCAGTTCACGCAGCCCACATAGGAAGCTCCTAAACTGGAGGCACCCTGGAGTTGGCTAACCCGACAGCACCACGACGGGGCAAGCATAGGCGTCTCAGTGAGCTTGACACAACCCGGAAACAGCTGACGGTGCTGAAACCAGGCTTGGCACGAGGGAGTACCTGTGTCAAAAACACTGCCGAGAACCAGCTGGCGTTGCTGGAACCCAGATGCGTTGCCCCAGTGTGCAAGAGCCAATGGCACGACCGAGGACCAGCTGGCGGTGCTGGAACCCGGTTACTAAGCTGTAGGTGCCCGCGCTTAAAAGCACTACCAAGGACCGCCTGACGTTGGCGGAACTCGGATACCCAGGAGGAGGCACCTAAGCCAAAGGCTCGGCCTGGAACCAGCTGACGGTGCTGGAACCAGGTGGTGGACCCGAAGGTCCACAGGAGAGGAGAGGAGAGAACAGCTAGGCCGCGAGGCAGCTGCAGTTACCGAACCCCAACAGTCCTACAGGGGGAGCTGGGCCTACTGGCACTACAGAACGAGCCTTGACTACCAGTTCACGCAGCCCACATAGGAAGCTCCTAAACTGGAGGCACCCTGGAGTTGGCTAACCCGACCGCACCACGACGGGGCAAGCATAGGCGTCTCAGCGAGTTTGACACAACCCGGAAACAGCTGACGGTGCTGAAACCAGGTTTGGCACGAGGGAGTACCTGTGACAAAAACACTGCCGAGAACCAGCTGGCGGTGCTGGAACCCAGATGCGTTGCCCCAGTGTGCAAGAGCCAATGGCACGACCGAGGACCAGCTGGCGGTGCTGGAACCCGGTTACTAAGCTGTAGGTGCCCGCGCTTAAAAGCACTACCAAGGACTGCCTGACGTTGGCGGAACTCGGATACCCAGGAGGAGGCACCTAAGCCAAAGGCTCGGCCTGGAACCAGCTGACGGTGCTGGAACCAGGTGGTGGACCCCAAGGCCCACAGGAGAGGAGAGAACAGCTAGGCCGCGAGGCAGCCGCAGTTACCGAACCCCAACAGTCCTACAGGGGGAGCTGGGCCTACTGGCACTACAGAACCAGCCTTGACTACCAGTTCACGCAGCCCACATAGGAAGCTCCTAAACTGGAGGCACCCTGGAGTTGGCTAACCCGACCGCACCACGACGGGGCAAGCATAGGCGTCTCAGCGAGTTTGACACAACCCGGAAACAGCTGACGGTGCTGAAACCAGGTTTGGCACGAGGGAGTACCTGTGACAAAAACACTGCCGAGAACCAGCTGGCGGTGCTGGAACCCAGATGCGTTGCCCCAGTGTGCAAGAGCCAATGGCACGACCGAGGACCAGCTGGCGGTGCTGGAACCCGGTTACTAAGCTGTAGGTGCCCGCGCTTAAAAGCACTACCAAGGACCGCCTGACGTTGGCGGAACTCGGATACCCAGGAGGAGGCACCTAAGCCAAAGGCTCGGCCTGGAACCAGCTGACGGTGCTGGAACCAGGTGGTGGACCCCAAGGCCCACAGGAGAGGAGAGAACAGCTAGGCCGCGAGGCAGCCGCAGTTACCGAACCCCAACAGTCCTACAGGGGGAGCTGGGCCTACTGGCACTACAGAACCAGCCTTGACTACCAGTTCACGCAGCCCACATAGGAAGCTCCTAAACTGGAGGCACCCTGGAGTTGGCTAACCCGACCGCAACACGACGGGGCAAGCATAGGCGTCTCAGTGAGCTTGACACTACCCGGAAACAGCTGACGGTGCTGGAACCAGGTTTGGCACGAGGGAGTACCAGTGACAAAAACACTGCCGAGAACCAGCTGGCGGTGCTGGAACCCAGATGCGTTGCCTATTAAAGATTGTCTTCCTAGAGCCCCAACTAGCGGTGCTGGAGCAATGGGTAAGCAGGGGGAGCAGAGTGTAGGCCGAAGCCTGCACTGGAGACAGCTTTGTGTCAGCGTTGCGTTTGCAGGACACTTTGCCGGCTACACAGTGTGGGAACAGCTGGCGTTGCTGAACCCCACTGACACAATGGTGGGTGTTTTTCTCTGTGCAGCTAGCATGTCCGGGCAGAAACTGGCGGTGTTTCAGCCCAGGGTCAGCAGGAGGAGGAGAGGAGCAGAGTGTAGGCCGAAGCCTGCACTGGTGGCAGCTTTTGTTCTGTTGTGCCAGCGTGGCTTGTGCTGGACACGATGTTGGCTACACAGCAGGGGAACAGCTGGCGGTGCTGAACCCCACTAACACATTGGCTGGTGTTTTTCTCTGTGCAGCTAGCACTTCCGGGCAAAAGCTAGCGGTGTTTGAGCCCAGGGTCAGCAGGAGGAGGAGAGGAGCAGAGTGTAGGCCGAAGCCTGCACTGGTGGCAGCTTTTGTTCTGTTGTGCCAGCGTGGCTTGTGCTGGACACGTTGCCGACTACACAGCAGGGGAACAGCTGGCGGTGCTGAACCCCACTGACACATCACCTAGTGTTTTTTCTGTGTAGACAACACTTCCAGGTGGCAACTGACAGTGTTGAAACCCAGGGAATCAAAGAGGAGCAGAGTGTAGGCCGAAGCCTGCAGTGGAGCAAGTTGAAAGGGAACCTTTAACCCCCCCCCCCCAGGCATTTGTTGCTGAAAGAGCCATCTTGTACAGCAGTAATACTGCACACGCGCTGTAATGTTATCCCTTGGCCATGCACAGTTAGCGGTGCCCGTCTTCTGACATCATGTAGGTGT
The DNA here is from genome assembly GCF_032444005.1 of Ranitomeya imitator. Classification (NCBI taxonomy): domain Eukaryota; kingdom Metazoa; phylum Chordata; class Amphibia; order Anura; family Dendrobatidae; genus Ranitomeya; species Ranitomeya imitator. The sequence continues at coordinate 183,024,124 of NC_091284.1, forward strand.
CAGGCTGGCAGTGCCTGTGCGTCCAAGCTGCCCTAGATCCAACCTTAAATCCTACACAAGACCACAAAAGGAGTATATGTCCCACTCAGGTGAACATTTAAAAGTACTTTATTAATAAATATGCAATATATAAAAATATAACACATATGTACAAAACAGACATGAAAAAAGGTCCAAACAGAAACTCATGTGAAGAAAGAGCAGCACATCTAAAATATCGGACTGAGAAGGTAAGCGTACCTAATAGGCATATAGTCCAAGATAACCAACATCCATTATAACTCGTAACATCCCATAATAGGGCTAAACACTAAGGGCAACACAACCTCTTTGCATGGATATCAGTGACCTATTCCCCACAAGCTGAAATTCTACCAAACATGGTGTAATAGGGAAATATCCATTGACCCCTATCAAAGGACGCTCATCTTACCCATAATATAATCCGCCAGTGTGCGCTCCACAGCAGCCCCAACGCGCGTTTCGCGTGGGCTTCTTCCGGGGGCTGTATGTGTGTGTCATTCCCATGTGCTTATATATCCCTCCCGCAGCTGTTTCCGCTCCTAATCATCCACTCCCCAGCACTTGCGCTCTAAGATGTAATTCACGACCACACGGTCGTAAAGCGATATCCGCGCATACGTATTGAGATGCCATACGTAACTTAGGTAAGCAGCGTAGTGTCAATACGCCGCTGTCTAGCCGCTCATCCCTGGCGCCTGCGCACTGAAAGAACAGAAATGAGCGATAATCGCGCGTGCGCACAAGGGCACCAGGACGCCCATCAGGCAGCGGCACCATTTGCGTATATCGCTGCCCACCACCCATCACAGCATCCTATGGCGCATGTGCGCCGTGCAGTGCACCCTCCAGGATGCATCACCGCGGGCCGCACACCTGTCAGGATGGGTGAGGGGAAATCCCCATGACGTCATATCACCCACCTGACATTACGGAGGCCCACAGGGATGGATCAGGATGCATCACCGGCAGACATGCGCACATGCTGAAGAGTAAGTATAACAGAAGAAGGGAAAACAACATAGAACAACCAAACCAAAAATAATATTCCCCTTCAATCAATAAAGAAGGAAACAGAGGAGAAAAGAGAAAATGAAGGAACCATATATACCAAATATTAACGTGAAATTATTACAATATAATAAATACTCATAAAGAAAAACAGTATTTCATGCTTTTAAATATATTAAAAAATGACTAGTGAAAAAAGTGAATCATATCTAAGATGTGTTAATACAATGACATAAATATAACTACCCACAATAGAGAGCATAGCTATAATAGTGACACATATACAAAAACATTATTTGAACATCCCAGTATATTAATTTCATCCGAAACCAATTCGTGAATGTCCCACAGATCCAATGTGAAAGAGATTCCAAATTCTTCATAGACCACTTCTCCAACCATCTCTCCGAAGCAGAAAAAGCCGCGCAGACGAATCTCTGCACACGGGAAGTCGACCACAAAATGGTAAGAAATGATGACACAAATAACTACATAAAAAGACAAAAGACACACATAATTAAAAACCAAAACCAAGGAATAGAACTACTAGAAAGGCCACAGGTACAGGAACAGATGTTATAATATTTATACACTACTCCTTAAAGGAATGCCGAAAAACTAAGTTGTTCATTGAGACCCCTTGGGGTCATAGTGCCCAATGTTGTGATCCACCGGCATTCTAATTGGGCAAGCGTCCTCTTTAAATCACCCCCTCTAATCCCACACCTCACTCGGTCAATCCCAATCACTTGAAGATCTTTTGGGTTGGATCCATGACACAATTTAAAATGGCGTGGGATTGTTTTTAGAGTGGTGTAATCCTCAATCTCCACGGCTGCCTGGATATCCCTGACATGCTCACGGGTACGTACCCGGATCTCACGTGATGTTAATCCAACATAACTTAAGTTGCAGGTACATCTGGCCAAATATATCACAAATGTCGTGCTACATGATATATAGTCTGTGATTTTAAAATTTCTCCGGCCATCTGAGGAAGAAAAGGAAACTGCCCTAGTATGGTTCCGACATGCCATGCAATCACCACATGGGTAAAATCCCCACTTACGTTTTCCCGCGCCAAATAGCTCAGGTGTTCTCGCCACATAGTGGCTACGGACTAAGATGTCCTTCAGATTTTTTCCCCTCCTAGCCGTCATGAGGGGTAAGTCCGAAAGGCATCTTGTTAGGCTCGGTTCCGTCATCAAAATGGGCCAATGCCCATTGGGGCTGCTGTGGAGCGCACACTGGCGGATTATATTATGGGTAAGATGAGCGTCCTTTGATAGGGGTCAATGGATATTTCCCTATTACACCATGTTTGGTAGAATTTCAGCTTGTGGGGAATAGGTCACTGATATCCATGCAAAGAGGTTGTGTTGCCCTTAGTGTTTAGCCCTATTATGGGATGTTACGAGTTATAATGGATGTTGGTTATCTTGGACTATATGCCTATTAGGTACGCTTACCTTCTCAGTCCGATATTTTAGATGTGCTGCTCTTTCTTCACATGAGTTTCTGTTTGGACCTTTTTTCATGTCTGTTTTGTACATATGTGTTATATTTTTATATATTGCATATTTATTAATAAAGTACTTTTAAATGTTCACCTGAGTGGGACATATACTCCTTTTGTGGTCTTGTGTAGGATTTATGGTAGTCGGAGTGTCCTGAGAGACTTATATAGTGGTCTATTGATGTGGCAATTTGCCCTTTGGAAATATATATTGATGTTTCAGTGGATTATTTTTCTATCAGTTGCTTTCTGTGTCTTCACAGCTGCCTCCACTGATAAAATGGACTTTAAGGCACGTGAACAAGCGTGGCTTTTACAGCTTGAAAAGGTTTTTAGCGGTAACTCATGTGGGATTTTAGATTCCAAGACCAAGGATTTGACTGAATTGACTAACAGATATAAGGAACTATTACAAAAAAGGACCCGCCTATGGTGGAATAAGTCCTTTTTGGAAAAATATATCACATGTGGATTAATTCCAAGAGGTTTGCGGATACAAGTGTTCCCGTCATTTAATGTTGATGATGAATGGTTTAAAAATCAGTGGGAAGAAGCTGCATCAAACTGCTCCAAAAAGTTTATGGAACTACTGATTAAAAATAATGAGGGGTCTCTTAATGACATTGATAAGGATCTCGATCTGATTCAAGAAGAGATCAATAAAACCTTCTCCCCTGAAAACAGCGAGAATTTTACAAAAGAACTAGATACCGCTGTACAGAGATGGGAGAAGGATATTATTGCAGTAAAAACAAAAAAATACCAACGTGATCTCTCTGACGTTCAAAACAACAGACTTTACAGATGGAGATCAATTCATGTAAATAAGAGGTCATTATCAAGGGCACGCTCGGTCTCTTTTTCATCGGTTTCTTCTGTCGATGAAAGAGCTGTGACCGATGAGAAGGATAAAACACCTATTGAGAGACCTGAGAGTAATAGAGATCGATGGCAGAGAACCACAAGATTTGGTAATAAACGGAAAAACTTTACCTCACCACAGAAAGAAAAAAGACCAAAGATGAATGCTCTTGAGGTAATTAATTTATCACAACACAATCTAACTGAAGCTCAACGTGAGGTTCTGTGCCTTGGTCTCTCCTTCTCTCCCTGTAACAACTATGATTATTTCACAGCGTTAAAGGATTTACACTTATTTTCCCGAAAACTTGTTTTGAAAAAATTACATTCTCGTTCAACAACGGAGAATTGGAGTATTGCCGAACAAGAGGCGATTTCCATTTTGGAGGAGCTGGAGAGTGAATCTATGGGACCATCTACAGGTATGGGTCTTCCTCCAATCTCGGCCAGATCTACCGCCTTCCCCCCCTTCTCTCTGTGCCCTCAGGTGGAGATTTTTACTAAACTGGTGGCCGCTGATCTGAAAAGGATTGATAATAGAGGTAAAAGAGACAATCTATCTTGGAGCCAAAGAAAAGCACTGAGGGAAATTAGGTCATGGAATGATGTGGTAATCAAGCCAGCGGATAAGGGGGGGAATGTGGTGATCTGGCCGATTGATAAGTATGAGAGGGAGGCTTTGAAACAACTTCGAGATAAAGATACATATGTTTTGCTCCCCCAGAATCCTCTCTCCAAGTTTATGGTTGAGATTTCACTCATCCTTGAGGAAGCATTTTTGGACGGAGTAATAAACAAAAAAATCTTGGATGGGCTTGTGGTTAAAAATCCAGTTATTCCAACATTTTATCTTCTCCCCAAGGTCCATAAGGATGCAGTCAGCCCTCCGGGGCGTCCCATTGTCTCTGGCATAGGAGGGCTATGTGATCCTATATGTAAATTCATAGATTATTATTTGAGATCGCAGGTTGAAACGTTGCCCTCCTATGTCAGGGACACTACGGACGTCCTGAAGAGATTGGATGGTGTTGTTTTGGAGCCTGACATGTACCTCGTCACGGCGGATGTTGAGGCACTATATACCTCCATCCGCCATGATGATGGTTTGGAGGCGGTTTCTTTCTTCCTGGAATCCAGCAATATTGAAATGGAGATGAGAGATCTGGTGTTGACACTTTTGCGGTTCATCCTTACGCACAATTTTTTTACGTTTAAGGATAGATACTACCTCCAGAATCGGGGTACTGCAATGGGGGCGGCGTGTGCGCCTTCATATGCTAACCTCTTTCTGGGTTTCTGGGAGAGGGGCATTTTTCAGGGAGGCGCACACTCCGCCTCCCAGATTCTGGGGTGGTATCGTTTTATTGATGATATTCTGTTTATTTGGCAGGGATCCAGTGAGGATCTCCATGGATTTATGCAGGATTTGAACCGCAATGGTCTCAACATCAGACTCACATATACTTTTGATCAGAAAAAAATCTCCTTTTTAGACATTTGTTTGCTGGTCCAGGAGGATGGATCCATCAACACCGATGTATATAGAAAGGAGACGTCTGTCAACTCCCTCCTCCATGCATCATCATCCCATACCAGCTCAACGATTAGAGCTATTCCGACTGGACAATTTCTCCGTATGAGGAGGATTTGCAATACGGACGAGGCATTTGAGAGACAATCCCGGGACCTTGGGGAGAGATTCCTGGCAAGGGGGTATAGTAGGAGAAATATTAAATCTGGACTTACCCGTGCCAGGAAATCAAAAAGATGTGATTTATTAAACCCAAGAAAAGTGAATAAACAAGAAAATTCGGGGATACGTTACATTTCTACCTTTAACCATCAATGGGGGAGGATGTATGAGATTTTGAAGAGGCATTGGCCCATTTTGATGACGGAACCGAGCCTAACAAGATGCCTTTCGGACTTACCCCTCATGACGGCTAGGAGGGGAAAAAATCTGAAGGACATCTTAGTCCGTAGCCACTATGTGGCGAGAACACCTGAGCTATTTGGGGCGGGAAAACGTAAGTGGGGATTTTACCCATGTGGTGATTGCATGGCATGTCGGAACCATACTAGGGCAGTTTCCTTTTCTTCCTCAGATGGCCGGAGAAATTTTAAAATCACAGACTATATATCATGTAGCACGACATTTGTGATATATTTGGCCAGATGTACCTGCAACTTAAGTTATGTTGGATTAACATCACGTGAGATCCGGGTACGTACCCGTGAGCATGTCAGGGATATCCAGGCAGCCGTGGAGATTGAGGATTACACCACTCTAAAAACAATCCCACGCCATTTTAAATTGTGTCATGGATCCAACCCAAAAGATCTTCAAGTGATTGGGATTGACCGAGTGAGGTGTGGGATTAGAGGGGGTGATTTAAAGAGGACGCTTGCCCAATTAGAATGCCGGTGGATCACAACATTGGGCACTATGACCCCAAGGGGTCTCAATGAACAACTTAGTTTTTCGGCATTCCTTTAAGGAGTAGTGTATAAATATTATAACATCTGTTCCTGTACCTGTGGCCTTTCTAGTAGTTCTATTCCTTGGTTTTGGTTTTTAATTATGTGTGTCTTTTGTCTTTTTATGTAGTTATTTGTGTCATCATTTCTTACCATTTTGTGGTCGACTTCCCGTGTGCAGAGATTCGTCTGCGCGGCTTTTTCTGCTTCGGAGAGATGGTTGGAGAAGTGGTCTATGAAGAATTTGGAATCTCTTTCACATTGGATCTGTGGGACATTCACGAATTGGTTTCGGATGAAATTAATATACTGGGATGTTCAAATAATGTTTTTGTATATGTGTCACTATTATAGCTATGCTCTCTATTGTGGGTAGTTATATTTATGTCATTGTATTAACACATCTTAGATATGATTCACTTTTTTCACTAGTCATTTTTTAATATATTTAAAAGCATGAAATACTGTTTTTCTTTATGAGTATTTATTATATTGTAATAATTTCACGTTAATATTTGGTATATATGGTTCCTTCATTTTCTCTTTTCTCCTCTGTTTCCTTCTTTATTGATTGAAGGGGAATATTATTTTTGGTTTGGTTGTTCTATGTTGTTTTCCCTTCTTCTGTTATACTTACTCTTCAGCATGTGCGCATGTCTGCCGGTGATGCATCCTGATCCATCCCTGTGGGCCTCCGTAATGTCAGGTGGGTGATATGACGTCATGGGGATTTCCCCTCACCCATCCTGACAGGTGTGCGGCCCGCGGTGATGCATCCTGGAGGGTGCACTGCACGGCGCACATGCGCCATAGGATGCTGTGATGGGTGGTGGGCAGCGATATACGCAAATGGTGCCGCTGCCTGATGGGCGTCCTGGTGCCCTTGTGCGCACGCGCGATTATCGCTCATTTCTGTTCTTTCAGTGCGCAGGCGCCAGGGATGAGCGGCTAGACAGCGGCGTATTGACACTACGCTGCTTACCTAAGTTACGTATGGCATCTCAATACGTATGCGCGGATATCGCTTTACGACCGTGTGGTCGTGAATTACATCTTAGAGCGCAAGTGCTGGGGAGTGGATGATTAGGAGCGGAAACAGCTGCGGGAGGGATATATAAGCACATGGGAATGACACACACATACAGCCCCCGGAAGAAGCCCACGCGAAACGCGCGTTGGGGCTGCTGTGGAGCGCACACTGGCGGATTATATTATGGGTAAGATGAGCGTCCTTTGATAGGGGTCAATGGATATTTCCCTATTACACCATGTTTGGTAGAATTTCAGCTTGTGGGGAATAGGTCACTGATATCCATGCAAAGAGGTTGTGTTGCCCTTAGTGTTTAGCCCTATTATGGGATGTTACGAGTTATAATGGATGTTGGTTATCTTGGACTATATGCCTATTAGGTACGCTTACCTTCTCAGTCCGATATTTTAGATGTGCTGCTCTTTCTTCACATGAGTTTCTGTTTGGACCTTTTTTCATGTCTGTTTTGTACATATGTGTTATATTTTTATATATTGCATATTTATTAATAAAGTACTTTTAAATGTTCACCTGAGTGGGACATATACTCCTTTTGTGGTCTTGTGTAGGATTTATGGTAGTCGGAGTGTCCTGAGAGACTTATATAGTGGTCTATTGATGTGGCAATTTGCCCTTTGGAAATATATATTGATGTTTCAGTGGATTATTTTCCTAGATCCAACCTTGCAGTGTCATCTAATGTAGTCCCACTGCGGGCCAGGGATCCATGGGCATGCGCAGTGCATATCATCGCCTCTCACTCACCTCCTTCCTGCTTCTTCAGACTGTGCGGCGTCACGGCCGTGGCATGCTATTAGGGATCAGCTGACGCCGCCTAGTCTGAAGAAGCGTGAAGAAGGGGAGTGAGAGGCTAGTATATGCACTGCGCATGGCCATGGATACCAGGCCCACTGTGGGATCACATTAGACGACACTGCGAGGTGTGATTTCGGGCAGCGTGGACGCACAGGCGCAGCCAGGACGACAACAAATGATGTCAGAGGACGGGCAGCGCAAACTGTGCATGGCCAAGGGATAACATAACAGCGCAGGGTCCATGACGGAATCAAACAACGCTAAGGAGGCAGCGCACGGTGCCAAGGGGGTAGCAATGACGGCTGTGCTGCGTCACATTACAAAGGAAAGTCCCACCTCCGGGACGGTTGGACGGTGTGAGGGGACACATTACATGAGTGTGTAGTTCAGCGTTTGCAAGGAGCATAATTTCAAGAGCGACCTTTCCCTTGTGCAGTATTAGTGCTGCACATGGTGGCTCTTTCAGTAACAAACGCCTGGGGGGGGGGGGGGGGACAGGTCCCCTTACATTTTAGTTGTGCCAGCGTGGCGGTCGCATGACACGTTGCCGGATACACAGCTGGGGATCAGCTGACGTTACTGAACCCCAATAACAGAGGAGCGACTGTTGACTGTGCACACAGCACTTCCAGGCACCAACTGGCGGTGTTAGAGCCCAGGGACAGCAGGAGGAGCAGATTGGAGGTATTGCCGCACACACAGCTGGGGATCAGCTGACGTTACTGAACCCCAATAACAGAGGAGCGACTGTTGACTGTGCACACAGCACTTCCAGGCACCAACTGGCGGTGTTAGAGCCCAGGGACAGCAGGAGGAGCAGATTGGAGGTATTGCCGCACACACAGCTGGGGATCAGCTGACGTTACTGAACCCCAATAACAGAGGAGCGACTGTTGACTGTGCACACAGCACTTCCAGGCACCAACTGGCGGTGTTAGAGCCCAGGGACAGCAGGAGGAGCAGATTGGAGGTATTGCCGCACACACAGCTGGGGATCAGCTGACGTTACTGAACCCCAATAACAGAGGAGCGACTGTTGACTGTGCACACAGCACTTCCAGGCACCAACTGGCGGTGTTAGAGCCCAGGGACAGCAGGAGGAGCAGAGGAACAGAGTGTAGGCCGAAGCCTGATTGGAGCAAGTTGAAAGGGAACCTTTAACCCCCCCCCCAAGACGTTTGTAGCTGAAAGAGCCATCTTGTGCAGCACTAACGATGCAAAAGGAAAAGGTGGTTCTTTTAATTATGCTCCTTGCAAACACCGAAGTAAACACTAAAAATGTGTCCCCTTATACCGTTAAACCGTCCCGGAGGTGCGAATTTCCTTCGTAATGGGACACAGCACAGCTGACATTCCTATCCCCTTGGTGCCGTGCGCTGCCTCCTCAGCGTTGTTTTAAGCTGTCACGGAGCCTGCGCTGTTCTGTTAGCCCTTGGCCATGCCCAATTAGCGCTGCCTGTCTTCTGACATAATTTGGTGTCAGGCTGTTACTGCCTGTGCGTCCACGCTGCTCCAGATCCCACCTCGCAGTCTCGTCCAACGTAATCCCACTGCGGGCCTTGGAACCATGGACATGCACAGTGCATATCCTCGACTCTCACTCCCCTCCTTCCCTCTTCTTCAGACTGTGCGGTGTCACGGCCGTGGCATGCTATTAGGGATCAGCTGACGGCGCACAGTCTAAAGAAGGCGGAGGGAAATGAGCGAGAGCCCAAGGGGAAGATATGCACTGCGCATGGCCATGGATCCCAGGCCCGCAGTGTGACTCAATCAGAAGACACAGCGAGGCGGGATCTCGGGCAGCGCGGCCGCACAGGCGCAGCCAGCCTGACACCAAATTATGTCAGAAGACAGGCAGCGCAAATAGGGCATGCCCAAGGGATAACAGAACAGCGCAGGCTCCGTGACAGCTTAAAACAACGCTGAGGCAGCGCATGGCACCAAGGGGGTAGGAATGACGGCTGTGCTGCGTCACATTGCGAAGGAAAGTCCCAGCTCCGGGACAGTATAACGGTATCAGTGAACACATTTTATAAGTGTTAAGTTCTGCGTGTGCAAGGAGCTAAAAAAAAAAGAGCTACCTTTTCCTTGTGCACAAGATGGCTCTTTCAGTAACAAACGACGGGGGGGGGGGGGGGGACAGGTTCCCTTACATTTAGGTTGTTGTGCCAGCGTGGCGGTCGCAGGACACATTGCCGGCTACACAGCTGGGGATCAGCTGACGTTACTGAAACCCAATAACACTGGGTCGTATGTTTTTACTGTGCAGCCTGCACTTCTGAGCCGCAACTGGCGGTGTTGGAGCCCAGGAATAGCAGTTCAGGTGGTAGAAAGATGAACACAGCAGGAGACCTGGATGACACCCAATTACTTAATCAGGCAGAGGAGTGGCAAATTCCTGCGAGATCCAGGCCTGGTTCATTTTCAGGAAAGTAAGCCGGTCAACGTTATCGGAGGATAGTCGCATGCGACGGTCTGTTAGTACACCACCTGCGGCACTAAAGACACGTTCCGATAAGACACTAGCCGCAGGGCAAGCCAGCACCTCCAATGCATACTGGCTTAGCTCTGGCCATGTATCCAGCTTAGAGACCCAAAACTTGAACGGGGAAGAGCCGTCTGGGAGTACAGTAAGAGGGCAAGCCATGTAGTCTGTCACCATCTGACGGAACCGTTGCCTCCTGCTGACTGGAGCCGCCGGTGATGGTGTAGACATTTGGGGCGGGCACACAAAAGTGTGCCAGAGTTGTGCCATACTGGGCTTGCCTTGGGCAGAGGCACTGCTTCTGCTCCTTCTTTGGGCAGAGCCTCCCCCACTGCCTCGACGCACTGAGCTGCTTTGTAAAGCACTAGCAGCACTCCTCTCAGTTGGACAGGAGAAGATGATGGAATTCACCAGTGTGTCGTGGTACTCCCGCAATTTACGCTCCCGGGTCAACGCAGGGATGAGGTTTTGGATGTTGTCCCGGTAGCGAGGATCGAGGAGGGTGAACACCCAATAATCAGGCATGTTGAGAATGTGGTCGATGCGGCGGTCGTTTCTCAGGCACTGCAGCATGAAATCCACCATGTGCTGCAGAGTGCCAACTGGCCCAGAAACGCTGTCCCCTGCTTGAGACATGATCTCTGCCCGCTCGTCATCACCCCACCCTCGCTGTACACACTGACCACTGGACAATTGTGTCGCTCCCTCCTCTGGACGGAGCTCTTCCTCCTCCATTGACTCCTCCTCATCCTCCTCACAAATTGGCCCCTGCGTACCCCTTTGTGAGGAACCACGTGGCGCTGACTCTCCAGAAGCTGATGGAAAAGGTGACTCCTCATCCTCCACCTCTTCCACATCATCCCTTAACCCTTGCAAAGTTTGCTGAAGCAGGCAGATAAGGGGGACAGTCATGCTGACTAGTGCATCATCTGCACTTGCCATCCGCGTGGAATAATCAAAAGGACGCAAAACCTGGCAGACGTCCTTCATAGTGGCCCACTCTGTGGTTGTGAAGTCTGATCGGCGCTGACTGCGACTTCTTTGCGCCTGATTCAGCTGGTACTCCATAACTGCTTGCTGCTGCTCACACAACCGCTCCAACATATGTAACGTGGAATTCCACCGGGTAGGTAGGTCACATATGATACGGTGTTCCGGAAGGCGGAATCGGCGCTGCAGAGCAGCAATGCGGGATCTGGCCAAGCTGGAACGCCGCAAGTGAGCACACTCTAGGCGGACCTTGTGCAGCAGGGCATCAAGATCCGGATAGTCCCTCAGAAAACTCTGCACAACCAAATTGAGCACATGTGCCAGACATGGGATGTGAGTGAGGTTGCCAAGGGCCAAAGCTGCCACCAGATTTCGGCCATTGTCACACACTACCATGCCTGGCTGGAGATTCGCTGGCAGTAACCACACATCGCTCTCCTGCTTGATGGCATTCCAGAGCTCCTGCGCTGTGTGGCTTCGATGCCCCAATGAAACTAGTTTCAAGATGGCCTGCTGACGTTTGGCCACGGCTGTGCTCATGTCGGTCATAGGTAAACGTTCACGGGTCCATGTGGAGGTGGACTGTGATGGATCCTGCAGAGAGGAATCTGAGGAACTGGTGTAAGAGGAGGAGTCGATGCGTACAGACTGGATTCCTGCAATCCTTGGAGTGGGCAGGACACGTCCTGCGCCACTCGCACGATCTGTACCTGGCTCAACAACATTAACCCAATGGGCAGTGAGGGAAACATATCGCCCCTGTCCATGCTGACTGGTCCACGCATCGGTGGTGAGGTGGACCTTGCTACTGACGGCGTTCAGTAGCGCATGTTTTATGTTTGCCTCAACATGCCTGTGCAGGGCAGGGACAGCCTGCCTGCTGAAGTAAAAGCGGCTGGGCACCTTGTACTGTGGGACTGCCAATGCCATCAAGTCACGGAAGCTGTCAGTCTCCACCAGCCTGAACGAGAGCATTTCCAGGGACAACAGTTTGGCAATGCCTGCATTCAGAGCCTGTGCTCGGGGGTGGTTGGCCGAGAATGCCCGCCTTTTCTCCCATGCCTGTACTACCGATGGCTGTAGAGTAGACTGGGAGTGTGAGGATGACTGGGAAGGTGGTGCTGTGGAATTACACTAGGTCTCTGGACAACAGTGGAGGAAGAGGCAACACGAGATGAAGAGGTGGTAGCTGCCGCTGTTGGTTGGCCTACGTCTTCACTGTGTTTCTGTAACTCCACCGCGTGCCTGGTCCGCACATGTTTCCACATATTTGTGGTATTGAGGTTGCTGACACTTTTACCTCTTTTTACTTTCTGATGACACAGCTTGCATTTGACAAAACAAATGTCATCTGCAACTGTGTCAAAAAAGGACCAGGCACTGCAAGTCTTGGGAGCGCCCTTTTTGGCTTTGGAAAGAGACAGGCTCCTAACGGGTGCCAAAGTGGAGGCTACAGGCTCCGCAGTCTTCCCCCTCCCTCTCCCTCTTTGGCCCGTAAGGGGAAGCTCTTCCTCAGAGCTGCTCCCACCACCTTCCTGTTCCTCACGCCACGATGGGTCAAGGACCTCATCATCTCCACTACCCTCTGCCACCAACTGCTCCTCCTGGGTAGTCTCGGCAGCACAGTACGCATCAGAAAGCGGCACCTGAGTTTCATCATCAGATGCGTACTGCGCTGTGGTCACCGGAGGCACTGGCCCACCTGCCTCTTCAGAGTCAGAGAGAAAAAGCTGTTGGGCATCACTGCACACTGCCTCTTCTTCCATTTCTCCAATGCTGCTTGGCTGGCCCCCTGTTTCCAAGCCAAGAGATTCAGAGAACAAAAGTAGAGACGGCTCCTGTCCTGGGCTCTCTGACTGCCTGGCCAATTTGGCAGGTGGTGAAGAGACAGATGGCTGCTCTCCAGTGCTTTGTGCCTGAGAGGATGTGGCACTAACTGAAGTCGATGCCGAGGCGTTAGCTGCCATCCACCCGACAACGGCTTCAATTTGGTCTTCACGCAGCAGCGGTGCACGGCGCTCTCCGACAAAGCTGCGCATGAAGGACTGTTCCCTGCTGAAACTGAGTGACGACGAGTCACCGGCGCCCGCAGCAGGCACAGAATCACCACGTCCTCTCCCTGCTCCTCTCCCTGCTCCGCGCCCACGCCCACGTGCCTTACTCCCTGCCCTCTTCATCTTGGTTGACAGATAAAGATAAGCAGAAAAGTACTAAGGCCTTAGCGTGCTTATTCCTGAAATGCTCCTTCTAACAGGTGTAAGAAACACTAATGTTGTAAAGTGTGGACTAAACTTTATTATTTTTCAAATGTGGCCTACACAAGTGTTAAGTTGTGTTTGGTGAACTTTACTTTTTTTTTGTGCAGATCGGGCTACAGAGCTAGTTTAAATCACACGGAGACCGTGCAGACAGCCGTAAACGGCGCTGCAAGGCCCAAAAACCCTCCTCTAGGTTATCCTATGTAGTGTTTTTCCACTATTTAGCTGGAGACGGGTGGAAAGACACTAATAGGAATTTTTTTTTAAAATTTTTAAACAGGCTGCACTATTTGAAAGAAAGGAAAATTTTTCTCAAGGTATGAGCCAGTAACGAACCCTGAGCTGAATCCAACCGGCTATGGCTGCACACAGACTACAGGGCGAGCTGGGCTCACACGGAGACCGTGCAGACAGCCGTAAACGGCGCTGCAAGGCCCAAAAACCCCCCTCTAGGTTATCCTATGTAGTGTTTTTCCACAATTTAGCTGGAGACGGGTGGAAAAACACTAATAGGAAATTTGAGAAAAAATGTGCAGCAGGCTGCACTATGAGCAAAAAAGGACAACTGTGTGAGGCAGTGTGAACCCCCCTTGAGCTGAATACAACCGGGTATATGGCTGCACACAGACTACAGAGTGAGCTGCACACACACACACACACACAGAGAGACCTTGCAGAACGCTGTTAAAACAGCGCTGCAAGGCAAGAGCAAGGTGAACAGTGAAGAACACACAGCGTTTTGCTAAATTAGCCTTTGGAAAGGAAAATAAAGCAATTAGCTAGCTCAACTGGCCCTCAGTTAGAACACAGCGTCCTGTCCCTAACTGAAATCACAGCAGAGTGAGCGCAAAATGGCGGCAGCGTTTTTTATAGTGCAGAGTGACATCATTTCAGCAGCCAATCACACCCTTGCCAGTACTTACATGCCCACCATGCTAAACAGGATGTGCCCACACTTCCAATCATTCCTCATTGGCTGCTGCGTTCTGCTTGAATTCTGGGAACTTCCGATTCCGGTATCCGATACGCGGGAAGTATCGGAATTCGGTATCGGAATTCCGATACCGCAAATATCGGCCGATACCTGATACTTGCGGTATCGGAATGCTCAACACTAGTTATAAGGCAAAATTAGGCCAGGTTTACGCATTAGGAGCTTACATTTGTTGCACAGGCTAGAAAAAGTCATCTTTACATGTACAGTAAGCCAAATATAGGGCCCCATTCTCCCAATTAAGGGTAATGGGGTGTTTTTTGGCCTCTACTTGGCAAGTATGCAGTACTATAAACTAATTCACTGACTGTTAGATTAATATTGTGCTTCCAAGAACAAATGTATACTGCCAATTGGAGTAATTCTAAAATTAAAACTTTTATTATTCTCATTAAAAAAAACATAGTAAAATAAAAATAAATGTCAAAAACAAGCAAAGAAGTTCCAGGGTAATATTGGAAGAACAATATAGTTATAAGATCAGGTATAATGTTGTGGTGAAAGCAGTAATTTCCCCCATGTTATCATACATATTATGCAGTCTAAGGGGTAACTTTTCTCCTTGTGGTGAGTGACAAGCCTATCATGTCAGAGTGAGGAGACTTATAAGCCATATGTTATGTGTTACGGAACCACTCAGCACCCAGAATATGTTGTGCAGTTATATGTATGTATAATAGGTTCCATGTGAGATGCATGTCCCTAATGCATCAGCCCACAGGCTGCGCCCCTGGGCAGAGGGGACACGATATTCCCCTTTTGTCCGCCCCCTACCTTTGTTATTCCCATAGTAAATATCGGCAGGCCCCGGCCACCTGCGGCTATTGTAATGTATGTCTGGCCGCTTTTCTATTGGCCTGCCCTCTGTATTTGTGTGATATATTCTGTGACCTGTGAGTAAAGTGTTGTCAGACTGGAAATACGTGGAGAAGCAGTGATCTTTTATATGCGCCCATGTAACCAAGCAATTCCAGCCAGCGTTCTTCATTCATACTTCAGCCAAAGCAGAGTGGACCTCCTAAAACACGGGCTGGTACTGAAAGAGGTACCCCAGCTTGGTAGACCTCGTTACACTGGTGGCAGACAACGGGATATGATACCCCTTCAACAGGAGGAAAGGAATGAATGGAAAACAACTACCAGAAGTTAAAGAGGACTACCTTATAAGATCTGGTGGAAGCCCGAGGGTTGATCGCCAGCAACAGAACAAAAGTGGATTTTATAGCAGCTATCATGGAACACGACAGTGCAGCGCCCCCCAATGTGAACGTGGAGGAGACTGAATTCCAGAGGGAGGTAAAGAACAGACTGGCGTTCTATGGCCCAAACCCTGCAGTAGAGATCATACGAGAGGTGATGGCTGATGTGCGTACTGATCTGAAGGAAAAGATGCCGAGCGGACCAGGATAGAGCTAGCCAAGATGGAGATGGCAGAGCAGACCAAAGTGGAGCTGGCCAAGATGGAGATGGCAGAGCGGAGAGAGGAGAGTCAGTGAGCAGGGGGAGCTCTGGCCTTCGACCAGGTACCTTCAACAGTAAGCCACAAAAAGATCCAATATAATGCCTTCCGACAGTTGGGGGAGGCAGAAGAAGACATTGATGGCTTTCTGCAGGACTTTGAGCAGCAGTGTGCCCTTCATCAAGTGAAGCCGGAGGAATGGGTTCAGATTCTGGCCAGCAAGCTGACAGGCCTGGCAGCAGACGCCTATCGCATGGTACCTGATGAGGACTGTATGGACTATGAGCAGATCAAAGAAGTGATCTTGGCCCGGTATGCGCTGACACCAGAGGCATACCGCCAAAAGTTCCGCGGACTTATAAAACGCGTAACCGATAACAACGCTGAATAGGCCTGTAAATTACGGCGGTCACTGCTACAGTGGGTACAAAGGAGCCAAGCAACCACTAAGGAGGACGTCCTCCAGCTCTTCTTGTTAGAACGATTCTTTAATGGACTAACCCCCGAGACACAGGAATGGCATCGGGACAGGCGGCCAATGACTCTTGAGGAAGCCGCTCGTCTGGCCAATGAACATCATGATGCCAGGAGGCCTCAGTTGTCCGGATCAAAGATGGTCACTAGGGATCCGCCCATGGACCTGGAGGGCCCCAAACCACCGAAGATTGTAAGGGGACCAGCTAGAAACCCGGTCTACCACAATCCCCCTGGGGCGCGATGCCACACCTGCCGTCAGCTGGACCACCTGCAAAGACAATGTCCCAACCGGACTCAGCATACCCAGTGGCCAAAGGCGGGAACAGCTACCTTCAGCCAGGCTGCTGTACACTGCTACCAAGGCGAAGCTGACGCGGCATTTGGGGCTACGACTAACCAAGGGTTGGAAGAGATGGAGGAAGTGCTGCATGAAGTAGACCCCGTGCAGGCAGCCCAGGCAGATAATCGACAACAGCATCGACAGGTCCTGTGGGTTAATGGGAAACGTATGCAGGGACTAAGAGATTCCGGGGCAACTTTGACCCTTGTGAAGCCTCATCTCGTCCGGGACAAAGAGAAGACGGACCGGACAGTGGCAGTCCGTGTACAGGGGAGCTATACATCGACTGCCCACTGCCAGAATTCACCTGAACTGGGAAGTCAGGGATGGCCTTGTTGAGGTCGGCTTGATGGAGGATTTGCATGCACACGTCTTGCTGGGAAATGACTTGGGGCCCATGTTGTCTGCCTTCTCAGTTGCCCCTCGGGCTGAGACATATCCTGTGACCACCCAGAGACAAGCTCGAGCTGTGGAGGCTGAATCGCACTCAGAGGAGGCCCAGGTAAAGGTACCGTCACATTTAGCGACGCTGCAGCGATCTAGACAACGATCCCGATCGCTGCAGCGTCGCTATGTGGTCACTGGAGAGCTGTCATACAGACAAAAAAAAAAACCTAAAATTAATGAACATGCTGCGTTTTTTTCCGCGATGCGTTTTTTTCGCGGAAAAACCGCATCATGTGCACAAAACATGCGGAATTCATTCTAAATGATGGGATGCTTATTGTAGTCTTTTTTTTGCGGTTTTATAGTGTTTTTATCACGAAAAAAAACGCGAGAAATCAGCAACGTGTGCACACAGCCTTAAAGTTATGAAGGTACTGGGAGGATGGTGTTTCCCAGACAAACCACTGAAAATAGAGATATTAAACTAAGTGAGCTGCGCCTGTCAGATCAGTTGCCCCTGACGGAGGGTTAAAACATATCAGGTTATATCAATTGATTCAGAAGTCACCATGATAATTATCCATTGAAAATCTTTTAGACAGCAAGCTTTCTTCCAGCAGATGCAATAGCTATGTACATTTCTCATTGCTTCTTTTCAGAATAATCTTTTTTAATAAGACGTAACAATGTGGAATGATGTTATGAATTGATCTCCTTGGAAACATCACTTCTCCTGTTGTTCTTTACTGCCCTCTCTTGTCTGTATGTGGTGTAGATTTCCCTCTCCATATGCTGCATTCCTTCTTAATAGATCATTGACTAAAGGTACCGTCACACATAACGATATCATTAACGATATCGTTGCTTTTTGTGACGTAGCAACAATATCGTTAAGGAAATCGTTATGTGTGACAGCAACCAACGATCAGGCCCCTGCTGGGAGATCGTTGGTCGCTGAGGAAAGTCCAGAACTTTATTTCGTCGCTGGACTTCCCGCTGACATCGCTGGATCGGCGTGTGTGACACCGATCCAGCGATGTCTTCACTGGTAACCAGGGTAAACATCGGGTTACTAAGTCACTGAGTCTGTGCTCGCTGCTTCTCATTCATTCCATCAAAACATGCTGACATGTGCATAGACCCATTCATTTGAATGAGTCTACGTGTGTCAGTGTCTCCAGTACGTGAGAAAAGTGTCACTACACGTACCGGAGACAATGACGTGTGAAACCGGCCTTAGTGCAAGCCTTAAGCATTTTCTAATTGCTAGGTCCACTGCAACCAGGGCCGGCATCAGCACCCGGCGTACTTGGGCAAGCGCCGAGGCCCTGGCGAGACAGGGGGGCCGATTCAGGGCCGGTGTCAGGGACAGGCAGCTGCCAGTGCCTAGGGCCCCCGCTCCTCCAGGGGCCCTCAGCTAGTGGCACATCATGCAGCCACTGGATGCAAGTTTTATTTATGTTGCTACTTATTTATGTAATTTCAATCTTTGACTACGTTATTTATTAGCATTACATCTTGCCTGCCATCTGGTGGTGCCACTTACTTTCTTTGGCTCATCACCTTGCACTATATTGGCATTTTTTTTTTAACATGGTTAGTCTCAAATTATTTATAATAAAATATTGTAATTTTATTATTCATCTTACGCCTCTTCTTATATGCGTTTTTTTACAGTCCTATTTGGATGCTGGGAAACCTTTTGTCCCACTGGACCATATAATTATTTTGGCCAAAGGGTGATGAATGGACAACTGTATAAGAGAATCTGTAAAATAGCAAGTCTTGTGAAGCGTTTCCGGTAAGCAGTGGCTGGTAGCTACCAAAAGTGGTCCAAGGAATGAGAACTGGTAAACTAGTGACAGCGAAATCTTGGACACACAGAGACTTAAGGCAACCCTATCTGGTCCGATCACAGAGATAGTGTGGCATAAATTGCTGAAAAATGTATTCCTCAACATGATGGGCTGCATGTTCTGATCCCTATCACAGCAGCTTACTGTGTATTGGGTTGTGTAGCTGCAGACGAGTTAGGCCTCTTTCACACTTGCGTCTTTGTAGTCCCATCAAGATACGTCGTTTTTTGAGAAAACAGGTTCCTGCATTTTCTCATAGACTTGTATTAGCGACGTATCGCGACGGATGGCCACACGTTTCATCCGTCGTGCAGTGGATCCTGCGGAATTTGACGGGCCGTCTTTTCCAAAAAACGTTCCATGAAACGTTTTTTGTCTGCAATGGAAAAACGTTCCCCGACGCCTCCTGCGGAATACGTCGTTCCACAGTACGGGAGCCTATGGACACTAGCGCACACTGCGAAACGCAGGAATCAAGTGACGGATGCAGATTTTACTTCTGAGCATGCCTGGAAGCATATTCCAACCCGGGGAAAAGTCAGTCTCTCTCTCTCGTCCCGGAATACAAAATCCTGCTTCTCCACTATGCAAATTCTGGAGACGCCTCCGTCGAAATACTGGAAACGTTACATACATTTTACCAATATTTTCTAACATCCGTCGTTATCTCTCTCCGACGCATTAGGGCGTGACACTCCCGACAAAAGTGTGAAAGAGGCCTTCGAGTGTACAGTACATACTGATCCCTAAAATCCACATGTGAGCATAGGAACTGGACCATGGAACATGATCTGGATCTATGAAGCACTGTGAAGGCACTTTTATGGAAACAAGGAGTAAATAAACATGCGTGAAACAACCCAGAATGTTTTAAACCTTAGAATTCACATAGTCCCCTTTTAAATTGATGAGAGTTTTTCCACTCTTAGCATTCTTCAGCAGTTGGTGACCTGGGATAACTTCCAGAGAGCAGATATGCCTCATCAGGACTTTGTGGGATCAGCAACGTTCAGAGTTTGCGACCATCAGATGTGTTGGTACACAGTTCCATACACTGCTGAACCTTATTCCACAACTATGCTATGCCAGAATAAGGCAAGAACCACTCCACTAAGTAATAAGAAACAACAGTCCGTCGTTACTTTAAGACATGAAGGTAAGGAAATTCTGAAAAGTGTATCCGCACCTGAGTCATGAACACCATCTATTGCTAAGATGAAACAGGTATTCATGAGGACCAGACCAAGAAAGACCTAGAATTACTGCTGCTGCAGAGGATAAGTTCATGACTCTCCAGCCTCAAACTGCGAACTTTCCATCAAGCTAGGTAACAGCCTTCATATAGATCAGGGGTGGGCAATTAATTTTCCCGAGGGGCCACATGAGAGATCATGACTTGTGGAGGGGAGCCAAAAGCTAAAAATTCTATCCCCCTATATATCTTTGAACCCAAGTACAACCCCTTCTGTATATCATACAAACCCCCCACAGCCCTTTATATACAGCATGAGCCCCACACAGCCTCCCTATATACTGCATGAGCCCCGCACAGCCTCCCTATATACTGCATGAGCCCCACACAGCCTCATTATATATATTGCATGAGCCACATAAAGCCTCCCTAAATACAGCATAAGTCCCACACAGCCTTCCCATATACAGCATGAGCCCCAGTCTCTCCACATACTGAATGAGCCCTACCCAGCCTCCTATATATTGCATGAACCCCACACAACCTTCCCATATACTGCACGAGGCTCCTATAGCCTCACCAAGTGCAGCACGACACCCCTATAGCCTCCCCATGTGCAGCATGACAACCACATAGCCTCATGTGCAGCATGTCACCACCATAGTATCCCCATGTTCTGCACGACAGCCTCATAGCCTCTCCACGTGCAGCATGACACCACCCGTAGCATCCCCATGTTCTGCACAACAGCCTCATAGCCTCCGCATGTGCAGCACGTCACCCCCATAGCATCCCCGTGTTCTGCACGACAGCCCTATAGCCTCCCCATGTGCTGTCACCCCCATAAAATCCTCATGTGCTGTCTGTCACCTCCATAGAATCCCCATGTGAAATAAAAAGACCACCACATACTCACATTGGTCCCGTTCCCTGGCGCTCTGCTCTTCTCTCTGCCTCCAATGCGCTGACTCTCGGTACACAGTTGATGAGATGACGTAATCGCGTCAGCTGTTTCACACGCTGATTGGAAGAGGAAGTGGCCGGAGGCCCCTCCTCCACCAATGCTGACTACGGGAAACAGCTAGCGGGCGGGCACGGTGCGGCCCGCAGACCTCAGCTTTTTAGCCCCACGGCTGTCAGGGTTCACGAGCTGGACGAAGACAGCCAGAAAGCTGGATCTGGCTGCAGGCCGCACTTTGACCGGGTCTGAGATGATGCACAGACATCAAGTAGCTGCCTCATTTCAACATTGCAAGTGGAAGCTGTGCAAAGTAGACTTTTATGGAAAGCAGCCAATACTGAGGGCCACAAACAAGGAACTTGTTTGAGCCAAGCAACATGTAGACTTCGCATTAGAATAGTGGAAATCTGTACCGTGGTCTGATAAATCAAGTGTAAAGATTTTTTTTGGCCTACCAACTGCCATTTTTGTTAGAAGCAGAAAAAGTGAGTGGTTGGTTTCTACGTGTGTGGCACCCACATGAAGAGGGTGTGATGGTATGGGCTGCTTTACTAGTGACACCCCGACACCACTGACTGACAGCTTTCGGTGTGTACGCTGTGCATAGGCAGGAAGATGCCAGTGGTGGGGGCTTATGACTATGGAGGACTACCTGGCAGTAGGTTTACTAGTCCTCAAGTGAATCTCTTGCTGATAAATCTGTGATTTTATCAAGACTATACCAAGCAGACCAGTAAGTGACGCATTTCTGGAATCAGGGTCTCTGTCTCTACATTATGGTGTTCTCAGATAAGGTGCCAAAAATTTGGTGACAGATTCCTTTTAAAAGTAATTCATTTTTAATCTTAGACATTACGCAGGGCATGCCAAAAATGTTTGACAGATGCAGATCTCCGCAGCGAGACCCCCTCAGGTTTGTCCCCGTACAGAGGCCTCTATGTATGCATGGATCTCTAGTGTCTTCGTTCTGAACACAGCCCAATACACTTCTATCCAGAACTACCATACAAGGGAATGCACAGGGAGCAGCCCGCGCACGGTCCACAGACACTTGTGGATACCTGCATTTATCACACATTTATGGCATACAATGTGCATATTCCAGAAATGTCTTATATGACAATACACTTTCACTGGTACAAGGAATTGTAATCCGGTTATGAACAACACACAATAATAGTCAGGTAATGGAAGAACTGGAGAGTCAAATTACACAAATGAAGATTTAATGGTCATTAAAACTTCCAAAACGACGGTGTTCTATATGAAAAAGAAGAAACTATCACACATGGAAGCTGTAAACGGATATTACAGAAGTGGGAGAAGAAAAGTGTAGAGTTGAAACTCAGGAGTCTTCCATATTTTATTTTCCTTCATATGAGAAAAATGGATGAAAATTAGTCAATTTTAATGTGAATTATGCGAATAAGACTTAGAAGGAAGAGGTCAAGAGAAAATTACCTATTATTTAAATCAAACTTTTTACGTTATATGTATTTTTAATTACATCTTTCGCATTGTTTCTTTTTGCCCAGATCATAATCTTTATTAAAAACAAAACAGTTATTCTGAAAGTTTCACACTGGCTACTGGGTCTTATTTTAAACTCCAACTTAAGGCAAATTTTAAGATTTCTCCTTTGGTCTTTTAATGATTGATAAATATCAATGAATACCAGATGATGGCTTCCCTTTAAGAAAGCATGTAGAGAACTTTTAATTAGTTGGAATTCAGACGCCTGTATACCACAGTCTGAATACGGACCTTGGTGCCCAAACCGGCTGCCGATCATCTAAAACTCGACAGCCCTATATACCGGTATGTCTAGGAGACCATGACCAAAAGGAGACAATGTACCAGGATTGGTGACACAGATGAGCACTCACAACTGAGAGTCTCTTTCCTTAGAGGCTTTGTGTGGTTGGACAAAAAAAAAACAAAAAAACTCTTGCCCCCGCGCTGCTTTTAGTTCACTTTATGTTTTCTCATTGGCTTGACAGAAGCCATCAATCACAGAATAGCACCATCCACATGACTCCTAAGCATATAATGAGCAGAGATTTAAATTACGGTAATTAAATATTGAGCCAATTTTAAAATATCAATTTGCTCAGCTGCCCATAGATCGTGCGGCAATTGCATGCAGAAATGTTCCCAGAGTAACCAAGCTTTTCAAAATTATATAAAAAGACATGAAACTTTGCAAACCACTTTTTTTTTTTTTTTTTTTTTTTAAGATTGGTCTTCATACCTGTAAAAAAAAAAAATTGCATGCAAATGGCTTTCAAATTCATGTTCTTCCCCAGTCTATTTGTCTGCCTTTTGCTGCGATGATATCAGAATGTACTCATTTGGAGCACAGATGATGGCAGTGGTAGGGTCAGTTCTGTACCGGTGTCTGCCCAACTCCGGGATAAGCTGCTGCAGGAGATTGTTCTCATAAATACATGACTCAGATGAGGAGATGGGCACTGACCCATCTACTGCCATCATCTGTACTCCAAATGAGTATGTTCTGATGTCAATGTATCTAATGGCAGAAAAATAGATTGAGGCTGTGTGCACACGTTACAGATTTTTTTGCGTTTTTTCGCTATAAAAACGCGAAAAAACGCATACATTATGCATCCCATCATTTGGAATGCATTCCGCAATTTTTGTGCACATGATGCGTTTTTTTCCGCGAAAAAAAAAACGTATCGCGGTAAAAAATGCAGCATGTTCATTAATTTTGCGGATTTTCCACTATATTATTTCATTGGGAACTTCCAGAAAAATCCGCAAAAGAAACGCACCAAAAACGCGGTAAAAACGCAAGGAAAACCCGCAAAAAACGCATGCGGATTTCTTGCAGAAAATGTCCGGTTTTGCTCTGGAAATTTCTACAAGAAATCCTGAACGTGTGCACATAGCCTAAGAAAAACCTGGGGAGAGAAAGACAGTTACATGCATTTGATTTTTTTTTATAGGAATGAAGACAAATTGTTTGCGAAGTTTCATAATTTTCTATGCTGGACAAAATTATATAAAAATGAAAGTTTACTCTTTAAATGAGGAATATGTGAAACACAAGAAATAAGAGTTTCTCAGTATTAGCAGATGCTGGAAGCAGCTTTTCCGTTATTGTATTTTTTTTTTAAATTTGAGCTTTTAGACCCCATGCATAGAAGGAAATTTGGCTAAAGCCTTGCCTGATTTTAAAGTGGGAACAAAGTAGCTGGACGAAATAATAGCAATTAACGCAAGATAAATGAGTGGTCTCCAAGATGTGGTGGTCCAGCAGTAACATTTCTAGAAACGCTAGTAGCCTGGACGCTGTAGTTCACCATCAGCTGGAGTGGACCATCTTATAGTCTGCTGGTCAAAGTGCTTAGGTTCATAGTTGGACTAATGTTGTCTAATGGTGGTAAAAGGGCCTAAAATATTATTTCCCAGCGCAATATATTTATGCTTATTTTTAGCTAGATAGACATTGTCAGGTAAGGCACGATTGGACTTCATTTCTTACGAGAACTGGCAGAAGAAAAAGCAAAACTGGGAATCTGGAAAAAAAAAAATCTAACTGCGCAATATCAAACATGGACAATTTGTGTCTCGCTTGTTGTCCGTGTGCAATTCACATGCAAATATTTTTAACAGGATCAGTTAATTTACAAAACCATTTAGGCTATGTGCACACGCTGCAGATTTCACTGTGGAATTTTCTGTGCAGATTCTGCATTTCTTGGCAGAAAACGCAGGTCAGAATCTGCGCCTTTTTTTTGGTCTGTGCACATGTTGCAGATTTTTGTGCAGATTTCTTCCTTTTTTTATCCCTGCAGATTTCTATTATGGAATGGGTGCAGAAACGCAGCAGATCTGCACAAAAGAAGTGACATGGTCCTTTTTTGAATCTGCTGCATTTTCCGTGCAGATTTTTCCGCCCCATTAGCACAGCATTTTTTTTTTGCCATTGATTTACATTGTACGGTAAATCACTTGCAGATCTGCAGCGTTTCTGCGCGGGAAAAAAAGCTGCAGTTCTGCAGGAAATCTGCAACGTGTGCACATACCCTTACAGTTTCCTATGCAAGGTCTCTGTAAAAATGGATGCTAGACTGTGGTTCTGAATTGCGGCCAATTTTTTTTTATGCAACCATAGACTTCAATAGGCACGTCTCATCCGATTTACAGAACTAGTGCATGCCGTGATTTTTTTCACATGTAGATTTTGTCCATGGAAATAAATTAAACCACTTGTATGCACTGCGCTACTGAATAACTTTGGTCCTAGTGCTGCCCGTGGTTTTTTTTTTTTTCTTACAGACAGCACTCGAATTGGAAATATGGTGCGAGAAAACCCTAATTTGTGGGGATGGCACTCCATTTTTGGTATACATATACATTACTGTAAAATGTTTTAACTTTTTATGTGATGGGAACAAAAAAACTTAGTATTTCATTTTTTTTTGTTTATATCTTTAATTGTTCATATTTCATAACAGTAAGGGTATGTGCACACGTCAGGATTTCTTGCAGAAATTTCCTGACAAAAAACAGACATTTCTGCCAGAAATCCGCATGCGTTTTTTTCTGAAGGTTCCCAATGCATTAAATAGTGGGAAAAATGTGAACAATCCACAAAATTAACATGCTGCTTTTTTACCGCGATGCGCTTTTTTCGCGGAAAAAAGCGCATCATGTGCACAAAAATTGCGGAATGCATTCTAAATGACAGGATGCATATGTATGCGTTTTTATCGTGAAAAAAAAAAACGCGAAAAATCCTGAACGTGTGCACAAGGCTTAAACCTGTGGAGGGAATTCTCCAGGATATTATGGCCATGTGGGGATTAGATGTGTAAAATTATATATATATATATATACACACACATACATATACACACAATATATATATATATATTTATATTGTGTGTGTATATATAATATATATATATATATATATATATATATATATACACACATATATACACACACACACTATAAATATATATATATATATATATATATATATATATATATATATATTTTACACATCTAATATACACACACACACAGTTGTGTGAAAAATTGTTTGCCCTCTTCCTGATTTCTTTTGCATGTTTGTCACGCTTACATGTTTCAGATCACCAAAATTATTTATTATTAGACAAAGATAACCCAAGTAAACACAAAATACAGTTTTTAATTCAAGGTCTTTATTATTAAGGGAAAAAGAAATCCAAACCTACAGGGCCCTGTGTGAAAAAGTGATTGACCGTGACAACTCCGAGAGGTCTTAAAAGACCCCACAAGAACATAAAAAAAAACTGCAGACCTCACTCACCTCAGTCAACATCAAGTGTTTATGACTCCACCATAAGAAAGAGACTGGATAAAAATGGCCTGCATGGCAGAGTTCCAACATGAAAACCACTGCTGAGCAATAAAGAACATAAAGACTAGTCTCAGTTTTGCCAGAAAACATCTTGATAATCCCCAAGACTTTTGGGAGCATCTTTATAATCCTCAATACTTTTGGGAGCATAATATGTGGACTGACAAAAGTTTAACATTTTGAAAGGTGTACGTCGCATTGTATATGGCATAAAAGTAACACAGAATTTCAGAAAATGAACATTATACCAACAGTAAAATGTGGTGGTAGTGTGATGGTCTGGGGCTGTTTTGGTGCTTCTGGAACTGGAAGACTTACTGTTTTAAATGGAACCATGAATTCTACTGTTTACTAAAAAGTCCTGAAGGAGAATGTCCAGCCATCTGTTCATGACCTCAAGCTGAAGTGCACTTGGATGCTGCAGCAAGGCAATGATCCAAAGCACACCAGCAAGTCCACCTAAGAATGGCTTAAGAAAAACAAAATTAAGACTTTGGAGTGGCCTAGTGAAAGCCCTGACTTTAATCCAATTGAGATGCTGTGACATGACCTTAAAAAGGTGGTTCATGCTCAGACATCCTCCAATGTGGCTGAATTACAATAATTCAGCAAATGAGTGTTCCAAAATTACTAAAGAGCATTGCAAAAGACTCATTGCCAATTATCGCAAACACTTGATTACAGTGGTTGCTGCTAAGGGCGGCCCAACCAGTTATTAGTTTTAGGAGGCAATTACTTTCTCACACAGGGTCCTGTAGGTTTGGATTCCTTTTTTCCCATAATAATAAAGACCTTCATTTAAAAACTGCATTTTGTGTTTACTTGTGTTATCTTTGTCTAATATTTAAATTTGTTTGGCGATCTGAAACATTTAAAGGGAACCTGTCACCCCCAAATTCAAAGGTGAGCTAAGCCCACCAGCATCAGGGCCTTCTCTACAGCATTCTGGAATGCTGTAGATAAGCCCCCGATGTATCCTGAAAGAGGAGAAAAAGAGGTTAGATTATACTTACGCAGGAGTGGTCCCGGTCCGGTCCGATGGGCGTTGCGGTCCGGGGCCTCCCATCTTCTTACGATGACGTCCTCTTCTTGTATTCAAGCTGCGACTCCGGCGCCTGCGCACTGCTGTACTTTGCTCTGCCCTCATCAGGGCAGACACAGTATGCCTGCGCCGGAGCGCGAATACAAAAAGAGGACGTGATCGTAAGAAGATGGGAGGCCCAGACCACGACGCCCATCGGACCGGACCACAGCGGGACCACCCCTGGGGGAGTATAATCTAACATCTTTCTCTCATCTTTCAGGATACATCGGGGGCTTATCTACAGCATTCTGGAATGCTGGTGTGCCCTGATGCTGGTGGGCTTAGCTCACCTTCGATTTGGGAATTGACCGGTTCCCTTTAAGTGTGACAAACATGCAAAAGAATAGGAAGTGGAAAACATTTTAATCACATACCATAAGATCATAAAAGATCTTTGGGAACTTTTTTTAAAATGTTATTATTCAATTTTCCCACAGTAACTGACATCCATGAGAGTCAAGAGTTACAGAGAAAAACGGCACACCACTGTGCCCCATGTCATGGATAGAGTTGATCTGGGTCTGCTAGGGCAATTAGGAAACCACAAGCATATAGAGGATTTGCCTTTTTAATCTGTACGTTTCCCATTGTTGTGGGGTGGATCCTCTCCCTTACTGGTGATATTGTGGGAATGGGAAAATTACATTTTCTCTTGCAATGTCCACCTGAGTCTACTACATCTGCATTCCTGAATCCCTGGCAGATACAGTTCTGCATCACCTAACAGCTATTCTAGTACAATCCAACAATGGCAAATTGTATTACGGCCCCGGCAGCACGCCAACTAAGCACCCTTTCTAGAGCAATAGGGGTTACACTTAATTCCATGCAAACTGTATTTCTCAGAGAGCTATCTAACCTTCGAAATAGAAAAAAAAAGTGGTAATAAACCGTTTCTGTCTATTACCCAGGGTCTCCAGGTGTGTCTGGAGCAGGTACAGTCAGGAACCGAACCCGCGTCTGCTAGAATACAGGAACTTTAACCCTGCACTGTAAATTTACCGTGAATAGTTCATTATCAGGTTACTATCAAGATACTCATTCTTTGGTTTCATCACAAGTAGGACAAATATTATTCAAAGGGTCTTGACAATTTGCTTTATTAGAATTAGATTTAGAGACAATCGATCCGAGATAGTTTCGGTGTCTGTGCATAATTTATAACACAATAAAGCCAGTTAGAGTTAAAGAGGAGCCATCACCTCTGCTAAGCAAATAATTGTTATTCGCGATGAATCAATAAATCCGGAGCATATTTTCTTACAAGTCTACATTGTACCGTTCCTCTGTAGTTCCTCCTAAATATGAAAGACCAATGTGAAAACTGCTAAGAGTTGTTATGAGTTTGTTTAAGAGTGTTAAGAGTTGGGGGAATGTCCCTAAGCATTGACACTAACCAATCACTGCTGGCCATGTCAGAACACTTTTACACAAACCCTTATTTTCTTTGTTCATGGGGCAACGCCCAGTTGTCAAGGTTATGGATTTACAGAGGAATGGCAAAGAGTAACAGAAAGTTGTTCAAGAATTGTTATTTCATGGTGAAAATAAGTAATTGCTGAATCAAGAAAGACATGGAAGGTCATCTATAACTAGTGAGTGCTGTATAGTGCCAAGACCTGTCACATGCCATTATGTTCTGACCAACTGTGAGCAGCACCAACTGCAAAAAGGGAGGACATACAGTATGGAACTACCAAGCCCGATGTCCTCAGCATCAACCATCCATGCAGTTCAGGCTCCATCAACCTCCTGGCATCACACAAAACCCCAAAACAGAGCAGCACCTTCAAGCTGAAGTTGTATAAAACATCCTACCCTGCCTGTGTTCTTGGATCCCAGGCAGCTGATGCAATACTGTATCTAAAAGCCATTTACACCAGAAACCATGTCAAATTGTAGCATTTCGCCGGCAGCATTGGAAGTATGCTGGAGCAATGCTGGTGCCACTTTCCATTCCACATAACCTTTGCTCCTCTTGCCTACTCACATTTCTCGTCATCTAAACATAAAAAGATAAACCCAATATTTTAGAGACAACCAATTGCCAATTGCGATCAATGTCTTGGAATTCGACATTACAACCTCGATTCATCATTTGAGGGGTTTTTAAGTAATTTTCCTTGTTTTGTGGTATTAGTTGCCATATTTCGGGCAAAATTCTTCTAAATATTGCACATAATTCATGAATTAGCCGCAAAGTCAAAAGTGTTTTTTGTTTTTTTTTGTCTTGAACTGTCTGAAATGCCACTCCTTTGTAAAATGGTACAAAAATTGCACCAAAATCCTGGTGTACTCAAAAATACATTAGTGGGTAACAGGAGTGGAGCTGTGCTAAATTTTATGACATTTAAAAAGTTGCCATTAATGAATCAGACAATAAACCGAAAGGTGCAAATAATAGAATAATGAATCAGGTGCAAACAAGAAAAGGCACAAAACACACAAAAGTAGACACAAAAACTAGACAATGGCAATGATGAATCAGGACCTACGTGTGTAGGATATTGGGGAATGAGACCCGTACTGTGCATATGAAGAGGCATTATGGCAGCGTTCCGCTGAGTGGGTAGGACAGAACCATACCACCTTTAGTCAACCACTACAATGGAGCGATCAAGGAAGGAGAACCAGAAAGCAAGAAGATGAAAGCATGCATACAAAGTGCACGGAGACGCACTCACAGAGCGCACATTACATTGACACATGTAGTAATCTAAATTATATTTGTGAAAACGTTTCTTTTTTTAAATTGTGCGCCAACTTTATTATTCTAATTGTATGCTTCCATCTATTGAGATGTAACTTCTGGAACAATTTCAAAAATTTCCTGCAAGGTAGATAGGCTACTCGGAAAAGACTAAGGCACTCATGTAACAATATCTTTTAGAACCATGTTTGATGAGCAGTATTATTCTAGTCAAAAAGTACAACCTTTAATAGGCATCCAAAGGATAAGAACTGCCTGATGGGCAAGAGTCCCAAAGGAGGCACCCGCATCAATGACGGGAATACCAGCCTGCGAACCTCTCTCTATTTCTATAGGAGTTAAAGGGATTGTCCACTTTATTTTTATAGATGTGTTGGGGAGAAGATTTTATGGCACTTTTTAATAAAGATGTATTATGGATTCTTTTCTTACTTTTCGTAATACACCCTCCCCCAAAGACTGCACCACGCTCCTGTTTCCAAAGGGAAACATGACCAGACCTTCCATCAGCATCCTCCAACCAGAAAAAAAAAAAAAGCATTCTTATGCAATGGGTTGCTTCTAATAGGATGGCTGATAGACGGTCTGGTCACATGCCATCAGAAGCCATTTTGAAAAGAGGGGAGTTGTAAAAGAGAACCTGCCATGTAAAATAAAATAAAATACACTATTTAACCTGCTGCTATGCGGCTAATCTACAGGTTAATACAGTTCAAAGTGGCCAGGCAGGAAATTAATTTTATTCCTCCCGGCAGGCTCAGGCTTTCAGCCATACAGGTGCATCCAGAGCGGTTTCAGGTGCTCAGAATTAGAGCCGTCTGTCAGGAGCTCCTGACTATATACAGAGCGGTGACTGAAGCCGCGCCGGCCGCACACCTCTGACTCAAAGCCCAAGCCTGTAGGGCGGAATAAAGTTAATTTCCTCCTGGCAGCAGGGCTCTCAGTGCAGGTGCCTGGCATCTTCAAAACGCTATTAACCTCCAGATTAACCCCATATCTGCAGGTTAATAGCATTTTTTTTTCTCCTTGCAGAAGGAGAACCCGTAATACTCATTAGTAAATAGCACAAAATTGTATTCACATTCGTCAAAATAAAGATAACACTAACCCCTTCAATGAACGAGCCAAAATTTGCTCGGTCTC
Source organism: Ranitomeya imitator (assembly GCF_032444005.1). Lineage (NCBI taxonomy): Eukaryota > Metazoa > Chordata > Amphibia > Anura > Dendrobatidae > Ranitomeya > Ranitomeya imitator. The sequence continues at coordinate 183,055,570 of NC_091284.1, forward strand.
TTGACTTACGTTTCCCCAAAAGGGGAAAGATCAAGAGATGAGACTCAAAGAAATGTAAGCCCCTTTAAGGCCACGATCACACACATTGCACTGCAACCACACATTCAGGCTCAAGATTACACCTCCCAAAGCACGTTCAGCCCGATACAGTAACACTCAGCAGCGCTAAACAGTTGCAGTGACTGGATCAAAAGAAGACCTCTGATAACTAAGAATCGGGGGAGTAACTTCAGGGTCAAGAAACGTCAATACACCAAAGATTATATGTGACAAGATACCGTACTTAAAATATTTTTACATTATTTTTCACATTTTGCTTCCCAATTCCACTCTTAATAGAATACCCGTCCCAAATAAATATTGCTCATCTTGTGCAAACCCCTGTATTTTCTCCATGAAAATAGTTATGTTGGGGGGAGTCAATTTTTTAAACCAGTTTCCAAAATACAGTACAGTGCATCAGTAATTTTGGCCCCCAATTTTTCTTTTGACGTCTGCGCTACCAAATGGGTTAAAAAATGTCTTCATCAGTCTCTGAGTCGTCACTTGTTCTGGTTAACTTTTCAAGCTCTTCCCCATCCTACAGGTAAAGAAAAAAAAAAACCAACACATTACAACACCAAATATGGAACTTCAGTGGGTAGATCCAGCCAAAAATTGTTTGTATAGCTGGCAATGAACATATTTATTTGCAGACCACACAATATTTTAAAATGTCGAGCTAGTTCTCATAGGACTCCACAAGGACAATTGTTACAGAGACAGCTGCAGGGAGCCAACCATCAGAGACCTTCAGGGTCCCCATAGAGAAGGCAGAGATAGTCCATTTCCATTTCTGCCTTCCATCTTGATACCTATACCAAGCGCTTCCTCCTTCCATCCTAGTGATCATGTGATCGCTGGGTATCGGGAGGGAGCAGTAGCTTTGCAGGCTAGTAAGGTGGTTTAATTTGTCCTGCAAACCAAGTCTAATAAGCCAATCCAAATTACAGTGAAAATCAGCAATAATTAAAAACTATTTTGTAATTACTGATATACCATCCAAAAGATCTGTTATGAGCTTGTGTGGGGCCACAGTGTGCAAAGTAAATCCTTAAAATAAATTAATGAAGAAAAAGTTGGGAAAAACAAATAAAATACATACAAAGGAGAAAGCAGCCTACAGTCCAAACTGATGTTTCTAGCCAAGCCCTTGATGAAAGAAAAGCAAAAAAAACAAACTACCGTAAGTGCGATGTATACAAATAGTGGTTGAAGAAAGGGAAACACCATTTCAAATATATTTTAGTGGCATTTTTTGTGGACTCATTTTCCACAGATATCTACAAAAACTAATAAAAACTCCAAAAATAAAAATTACCATATATACTCGTGTATAAATAGAGTTTTTCAGCACATTTTTTTGATGAAAGTGCACCCCTCGGCTTATACATGAGTCCTTGTGACAAGATGGTGGGGGAGGGGGAGCGGCGGAGCAGCGGGTCACAGGAGGCAGGAGCCGCGGCTGTACCTGTGCCCGCTGCTAAAGAGAAATGAATAGTCACTGCACTAGCAATGAATATTCACTTCTCCTTCACTTCTCCTATAGCATGCACAGTTACAACCGCAGCCATCAGCTTCCAACAGCTGCCGGGCTATCAGGAGTGCCAGCTCATTAAGGTAATTAATATTCACCTCTCTCTACTCCCATAGGCGTGGACAGAGGTGAATATTCATTGGCTTAATGAGCTGGGACACGTGATCGCCTGGCCACAGGAGCTGCTGGCACCGGAACAAGATGCTGCAAGGAAGGTAAGTAGGATGTTTTGTTTTTTGTTTTAATGCTTTCCTCATGGGGGCCACACATACAAGGATAGGGATGAGGAGCCATACATACAAAAATAGGGATGAGGAGCCATGCATGCAAGGATAGGGATAAGGAGCCATGCAGACAAGGATGGGGAATAAGGAGCAATGAAGACAAGGATGGGGATGAGGGGACAATGCATAGCTAGCTTATACTCGAGTCAATACGTTTTCGTGGCAAAATTAGGTGCCTCTGCTTATACACGAGTATATATGGTACATGAAAATTATTTGAACACACAGACAAGAAAACTACAAAAAAATTAATCAAATTAGCTTTTGAGAGCCATCATAGATGTGATAAGGACTAAAACACAACCAGACTGCTCTAGTATAAAGGGGTCTTAACTATACAGCCAGTCTGACGCTATAGGTGGCGATCCAGACTGCTGTTATAGGGAGTGATCCAGACTACACAGAAAAACTACTGTTATAGGGGGCAATCCAAACTACACAGCCAGACTGCTGTTATACTGGGGAATCCAGACTACATAGGCAGACTGCTGTTATAGGGAATAATCCAGACTACACAGCCAGACTGCTGTTATAGGGAATAATCCAAACTACACAGCCAGACTGCTGTTATATGGAACTAGCTATTGAACCCGTTCTACGCCCGGGTGGCGAGCATTTATTGGTATATGGTCTCCATCATGTGCTGCTGCCATCCTGCGCCCGTTCTGTCATGCGCTGCTGCCATCCTGCGCCCGTTCTGTCATGCGCTGCTGCCATCCTGCGCCCGTTCTGTCATGCGCTGCTGCCATCCTGCGCCCGTTCTGTCATGCGCTGCTGCCATCCTGCGCCCGTTCTGTCATGCGCTGCTGCCATCCTGCGCCCGTTCTGTCATGTGCTGCTCCCATCCTGCGCCCGTTCTGTCATGTGCTGCTCCCATCCTGCGCCCGTTCTGTCATGTGCTGCTCCCATCCTGCGCCCCCATTCTGTCATGCGCTGCTGCCATCCTGCGCCCGTTCTGTCATGTGCTGCTCCCATCCTGCTGCCATCCTGCGCCCGTTCTGTCATGAGCTGCTGCCATCCTGAGCCCGTTCTGTCATGAGCTGCTGCCATCCTGCGCCCGTTCTGTCATGCGCTGCTGCCATCCTGCGCCCGTTCTGTCATGCGCTGCTGCCATCCTGCGCCGTTCTGTCATGCGCTGCTGCCATCCTGCGCCCGTTCTGTCATGTGCTGCTGCCATCCTGCGCCCGTTCTGTCATGTGCTGCTGCCATCCTGCGCCCGTTCTGTCATGTGCTGCTGCCATCCTGTGCCCGTTCTGTCATGTGCTGCTGCCATCCTGCGCCCGTTCTGTCATGCGCTGCTCCCATCCTGCGCCCCCATTCTGTCATGCGCTGCTGCCATCCTGCGCCCGTTCTGTCATGTGCTGCTCCCATCCTGCTGCCATCCTGCGCCCGTTATGTCATGCGCTGCTGCCATCCTGCGCCCGTTCTGTCATGTGCTGCTGCCATCCTGCGCCCGTTCTGTCATGTGCTGCTGCCATCCTGCGCCCGTTCTGTCATGTGCTGCTGCCATCCTGCGCCCGTTCTGTCATGTGCTGCTGCCATCCTGCGCCCGTTCTGTCATGCGCTGCTCCCATCCTGCGCCCCCATTCTGTCATGCGCTGCTGCCATCCTGCGCCCGTTCTGTCATGTGCTGCTCCCATCCTGCTGCCATCCTGCGCCCGTTATGTCATGCGCTGCTGCCATCCTGCGCCCGTTCTGTCATGTGCTGCTGCCATCCTGCGCCCGTTCTGTCATGTGCTGCTGCCATCCTGCGCCCGTTCTGTCATGTGCTGCTGCCATCCTGCGCCCGTTCTGTCATGCGCTGCTGCCATCCTGCGCCCGTTCTGTCATGTGCTGCTGCCATCCTGCGCCCGTTCTGTCATGTGCTGCTGCCATCCTGCGCCCGTTCTGTCATGTGGTGCTGCCATCCTGCGCCCGTTCTGTCATGTGCTGCTGCCATCCTGCGCCCGTTCTGTCATGTGGTGCTGCCATCCTGCGCCCGTTCTGTCATGTGCTGCTGCCATCCTGCGCCCGTTCTGTCATGTGCTGCTGCCATCCTGCGCCCATTCTGTCATGCGCAGCTGCCATCCTGCGCCCGTTCTGTCATGCGCAGCTGCCATCCTGCGCCCGTTCTGTCATGGGCAGCTGCCATCCTGCGCCCGTTATGTCATGCGCTGCTGCCATCCTGCGCCCATTCTGTCATGTGCTGCTGCCATTCTGCGCCCATTCTGTCATGTGCTGCTGCCATTCTGCGCCCGTTCTGTCATGTGCTGCTGCCATCCTGCGCCCGTTCTGTCATGTGCTGCTGCCATCCTGCGCCCGTTCTGTCATGCGCAGCTGCCATCCTGCGCCCGTTCTGTCATGTGCTGCTGCCATCCTGCGCCCGTTCTGTCATGTGCTGCTGCCATCCTGCGCCCGTTCTGTCATGTGCTGCTGCCATCCTGCGCCCGTTCTGTCATGCTCTGCTGCCATCCTGCGCCCGTTCTGTCATGTGCTGCTGCCATCCTGCGCCACTATTGTATTATATGCCCCCGTATGCTGCTGCCATATAAAAAAAAAAAATACCATACTCACCTATCATCCGGCTCCACTGCAGGTGTGTCTTCAAGAAAATGGCGCCGGAAAGCGCGGACTGCGCAGGCGCCGATTCCGGCAGCAGGAATCGGCGCCTGCGCAGTACGCGCTTTCCGGCGCCATTTTATTGAAGACACTGCCGGAAAGCGCGTACTGCGCAGGCGCCGATTACGGCACCAGGAGGAGAAAAACAATGGCGCCGGAACTGGCGTAAGTAAAAACTTTCTGTGCCGGGCGCACATATGGCGCCCCCATGCTCCCGACCCCTGCTCTCGGCGGCATCTCCCCGTACTCCCGACGGCATCTCCCCGTACTCCCGACGGCATCTCCCCGTACTCCCGACCCCCTGCTCTCGGCGGCATCTATGATGTAACGCTGGGAGCGTCGCGCCTGCGCAGTCTATTAAGGCTTCGGACAGAGTGACGCTCCCAGCGTTATATTATAGATAATCCAAACTACACAGCCAGACTGCTGTTATAGGGAATAATCCAGACTACATAGGCAGACTGCTGTTATAGGGAATAATCCAGACTACACAGCCAGACTGCTGTTATAGGGAATAATCCAGACTACATAGGCAGACTGCTGTTATAGGGAATAATCCAGACTACACAGCCAGACTGCTGTTATAGGGAATAATCCAGACTACATAGGCAGACTGCTGTTATAGGGAATAATCCAGACTACATAGGCAGACTGCTGTTATAGGGAATAATCCAGACTACACAGCCAGACTGCTGTTATAGGGAATAATCCAGACTACATAGGCAGACTGCTGTTATAGGGAATAATCCAGACTACATAAGCAGACTGCTGTTATAGGGAATAATCCAAACTACACAGCCAGACTGCTGTTATACTGGGGAATCCAGACTACATAGGCAGACTGCTTGTTATAGGGAATAATCCAGACTACACAGCCAGACTGCTGTTATACTGGGGAATCCAGACTACATAGGCAGACTGCTTGTTATAGGGAATAATCCAGACTACACAGCCAGACTGCTGTTATACTGGGGAATCCAGACTACATAGGCAGACTGCTTGTTATAGGGAATAATCCAGACTACACAGCCAGACTACTGTTATAGGGAATAATCCAAACTACACTGCCAGGCTGCTGTTATAGGGAATAATCCAGACTACACAGCCAGACTGCTGTTATAGGGAATAATCCAAACTACACTGCCAGACTGCTGTTATAGGGAATAATCCAGACTACACAGCCAGACTGCTGTTATAGGGAATAATCCAAACTACACAGCCAGACTGCTGTTATACTGGGGAATCCAGACTACATAGGCAGACTGCTGTTATAGGGAATAATCCAAACTACACTGCCAGACTGCTGTTATAGGGAATAATCCAGACTACACAGCCAGACTGCTGTTATAGGGAATAATCCAGACTACACAGCCAGACTGCTGTTATAGGGAATAATCCAGACTACACAGCCAGACTGCTGTTATAGGGAATAATCCAGACTACACTGCCAGACTGCTGTTATAGGGAATAATCCAAACCACACAGCCAGACTGCTGTTATAGGGAATAATCCAGACTACACAGCCAGACTGCTGTTATAGGGAATAATCCAGACTACACAGCCAGACTGCTGTTATAGGGAATAATCCAGACTACACTGCCAGACTGCTGTTATAGGGAATAATCCAGAGTATACTGCCAGACTGCTGTTATACTGGGTGATCCAGACTACACAGCCAGATTGCGGTTATACTAGGCGATCCAGACTACATAGGCAGACTGCTGTTATACTGGGCGATCCAGACTACATAGGCAGACTGCTGTTATACTGGGCGATCCAGACTACATAGGCAGACTGCTGATATAGGGAATAATCCAGACTACACAGCCAGACTGCTGTTATACTGGGCGATCCAGACTACATAGGCAGACTGCTGATATAGGGAATAATCCAGACTACATAGGCAGACTGCTGTTATACTGGGCGATCCAGACTACACAGCCAGACTGCTGTTATACTGGGCGATCCAGACTACACAGCCAGACTACTAGTGTGGGAAAGTTTCAGACTTTACAGCCAGACAATAGACTCCCGTGGATCAATAAACCAACAGAGTAAATGTGCTCAGCTCAGGAATGTACAGACCCACAGACTGTGTTGCGCCATTTGTTTGCCCACTTTTAGCTTTATAGTTTCTGTGACCAGTGGGGATCTTCGTGAATAAGAGGGGCTACTTCACACAGAAAAATAACCTAACAGTTAAGTAACATGTTACCTGGCATAAGTATTTAACTGCAATATTGTATGGATATTTATAATTTTGTCATGTTAAAAAGTTGCATAAACAAAAGTGAAAAAAAAAAATACTTACACCACAAGATTGTTCCCAAACATCTCCATCTACTATTTTTAACTTTTCCCGCTGTGGAGGGCCTTTGGATTCTATTATTCGGCTTGCATTGTAAATATATATGGAGAGAAGAACAACAGGAGCGTGGAGAAAGAATTCCAGAGAGGGCTTAAAATTGAATACAAAAAATGACACAATTGTAATTATAACGGCTGTCACTTGTGCTGTGAGGACGTGAAACATATTGTCTCTGAATTTTAGTATAAAAGCCACTGACAACCCAACAAATGCAGTTGCAAAAATGAGAGCAATTGAAAATCCATTATGGCCATAAAAAAACCCACAGGACTTTATTTTGTCGAAGTGCTCACTGTGAAGAGACAACGTGAGTCCATTGAACAAAACGCCAAACATGTAAAGCTTGCTGTTTTGAATAAAAATGCTCTCAGAAATCTGGTCCCCTTCTTTCAGGATTTTCTCATTGTAGATGTTTGCCAGAGCTGATATAAAACATTGCAGTAAAATCAGAAAGTGTCCAAATCCAAGAGGGATAAATTTCAATGTCTTCTGTATTGCAGGATTGCTGCTTTCATGACTCTCGGCATCAGACTTTGCCACAAAAATGCAACTGTTGGATGGTTTGGAATGGAAAATGTGGTGAACTTCATGGACTGAGACTTCTTTGTGAGTCCCATTCTGGGATGTGAGACCCATTATGGATAGGAATAGTATTAGGAGGGATGCCCACTGAATATAAGAAAGGTGTCGCCTGGAGGAGGGGAAAAAAAGGCCAAAAATATCAGGTTTTCAAAAAAAAAAAAAAAAACATTTTTTTTAAAGGAAGAGAACATGCTTAAAAAAAGAACCTTTATTTTCATTTTAGAGATCATCAAAGACAAATACAATAACGTTTTAGGGGCTAATTCATTAAGACTGGAGTTATGCATGCCAGTCTTAATGAGGGACTCAATTAGAGACTGGAGTAGCACTTCAGGCATTAACACCGGCGCATTTGCTGAATTTGATGGGTGGACCTATCCTTGCCCTGTCCAACTCAAGCTCGTCTACAGCTACACCCATTATGGCAGCTGCTTCAACCTGGTGGAAATGAAAAGTGATGCCAAAACATTGCGACTTTTCAATGTGTTTTATGCTAGTTTTCTGGGATAAAAGCTTTTATGTTTTAAATTTGTGTAGGTCATCCAGTAAATAAGAGAAATATAAAATGGCCAGAGTAATATCTACAGTACATTGAAGGTTACATACTTTAATACGATCCTGAAGAAGAACGCAGTTGTAATGATAACAAAATTGGACAACAAGACCGCCATAGCCTAAAAGGAGAAGGCAAAAAGAAAAACATTTAGAAAAAAAAAATGAAAATCAAGTAATGCAAAATATTTTCACTCAATCTTCAGGTAAGCCAAAAAAGAAAAAAATAGCATAAAAGGTACGGTAGTTTGTATAAAAAAGTCTTCCAATGTAAAGTACAATTCAAGAAGTTGTCCACTACTTGGACAGCCCTCTCTCATACCCAACTCTTGGCCCCGATAAAATAAAAAAGCTTATACTCCCCTCCTGTACTGGCGCCATTCCAGTGGTGTCAGGACTCATGTTCCGGGGCTCTCGTACAGTTGGTATGACACGTGAGCCTGGCGTCAATGTCCCCGCCTTCGGACAACTAAACATCCAAGAAAAAGTCAGGGCTGCAGCCATCTATCACTTCCTCTTGATGTTCAGTTCGTTAAAAGGCGGGGGACGCAAGCACTGATCGTGCCAGGCTCACGTGTCACAACCACACGAAAACCCAGGGACCGCGAGTGATGACACCGCTGAACTGGCACCGGCATGGGAGGAGAGTAGAAGCTTTTTATTGGCGCCAATCATATAGATCAAGAAGGGGTTGTCCTAGTAGTGGACAACCCATTTAATATCATACCCATTAGAACTTCTTTTATTTACACATATGCACCCCGTACTGCCATTTTAAGGGCAAGTTCAGAACTTGTCTTTTTTAGAACTTGTGTTTTTTTCTGCCACAAATTCACTTCCCTGTGGATTGCAGTGTTACTTCCCAACTGACGTTAATGAAGACCACACAAAGAACTGAAAATGACACATACAAAAACAGCTTTCCATTAGCCGGTTTAGAAACATTTTAGTACATTACAATCCAGTTCTGAACTTGATACAGAATAAATTTTAAGGACATAAGATAATATCCATTTGCCAAATAAAGGGGGAAGGCAAAAAGGAAAGTTGGTTTATTAAATTATGCTCACATGCAGCTCAAAATTCCACTACAGAAATTGCCTTTAGGCCTCGCTCACACACGTGTATAACACGGCTGAGTGCTATCTGACATTTTATCGGATAGCACTGGAACCGGTGTTATACTATGGGGCAGTGCAGATCAGCGATTAATTTCTCCAGCCATTCGGCATCAGAGCGCAGTCACAGCATGCTGCAATTGAGCACTTACTGTACTCTGATCCGCTTGTCTCCAGAGGAGACAGGAAATAATTTCTCCCATCTCCTCCATTACCTATCTTGGTGTATAATTAGACTACTCTCACTTTATTAGACTGCTCACTTGCACCAATACCAGTCTATGGGTGCGTGACACATCGGACTGCACTCGGATGTCACCCCAGTGCAGTCTAATATACACCGAGTCAGGCAATGGAGGAGATGGGAGAAATTATTTCCTGTCTCCTCTGGACCTGTGCAAGAGGATCGGAGCACAGTAAGCCAACAGTTGGCTCACGCTCGCAGCAGAGCTGGAGCCAAGTGCCATTAGCATCTCGCATCTCATGTTATACGCTCATGTGATTCCAGCCTTAGGAGGTATCTCAATCGTGTCAAAAGAGGGCTTATCACTAGTCTGTGCCTTTACTTTAGGATTGATGTGGGCCTGACCTCTGGGACTCACGCCAATCCCAAGAATTAAGGGGCCATAGCCATGTATTGGCATCACAGTCTCTGCCCATTGGTGCACCAGTCAGCCGGCTGTGCAGGGTACTGCATTTAACACTACTCATTCGGGATCACTTCTCTGTACAGTGGGCGGCAGTTTAATCTGGACGTGGTAAATATCCACGATATTGCCGTTGATTTAGATACCGTATTTGCATTTCAAAAGAAGAAAAATACTCTAGTTTCAGTGTCGTAGAACAGGAATGATATTAGTATAAAACTTCCAGGTAAACTGGAAGGGCGTGCTCCCGAAACAGCCCATCCTTAGGTCAACAGTGAGAGGCTACCAAAGAAAGCTACTGCACTCCAAGATCAATTCACAGGGTGCTGATAGCCACAAGTGGTTTCATAAGTGGAAGCAGGTCTTTTTTTTGTTTGTTTGTTTGTTTAAAAAACCTTAAGATAGTCTCTCAAAAAAGATTCAGGGAAAAAAATTTCAGTAGAATATATCATATATATTAATAAAGAAGTTCATATAAAAACAGCAACACATCACCATAAAAAATATACTCATCCCTTACTGGCGGTAGGTAGGACAGGACGTAGAAAATTATAAGATTGTCTAAAAAGTAGAGAAATGCCGGCACAGCCCATTTCATGTAGCGGCAGAATTCCTTCACTGTAAAGTACGAGGAGCTTCGCAATGATCGCTTTTCTGAAAAATACATAAACATACATAAAAAACTAGAACATGAAGCAAAAAAATGGCAAAATGGGAAACAAAGTCATAATACATTGCCATACAGTTGAGTAGTCCAGCTTCCGGACAGGAGACGATTATTTATTTTGAGCAACACACTATGATTCATTACCCATTAACCCCTTACCAACTGTGTGATTTTCCTTTTATTTTTGTGCTTTAGTTTTTTCCCTACCCTTCTTTCATCAGACGTAACCTTTTATTTATTTATTTTTGTCGACATAATTGTATTAGGAATTATTTTTTGCAAAAAGAATTGTAGATTTGAATGACATGTAAAGGAAGATGGGGAAAATAATTCCAAGTGGGGTGAACTAGCAAAAATAATGCAATTCCACCATTTCATAGTTTCACAAACATACTATGTTGTGATGACTCTTACCCCCCAACCCATATGCTTTAAATGCAGCCTGGCTTAGGCTAGGTTCATATTGCGTTAGCAGCAGCCTGTTCAACACATGCGTTAACGGCCGATGTGTCATCGTGCTAGCACAGCAGATAGAGCTAGCAGATGCTCTATCTGCACTAGCGGTGACGGACCCGGAAACGCTGCAGCCCGCGTCCCAGGGTCCATCACTCAATGACTGCACATCGCTAGTGCATGCCCATTGTGGGCGTGCGCTAGCGATGCATCCGAAATTGGACTCAATAGCGGCGTTAACGGACTGCGTTACACCGCGTTATGCAGCAGTGTAACGTAGTCCGTCTAACGGACGCCTATAACGTAATGTGAACCCAGCCTTAGAGGTCAATAATAGGTCTTGAAGTGCCCCACTTGTTGGGTCCTGAACCAGTTGTCAAAGGTAATTGTCTTTCATTGTTTCCTTTGCTGGACCTTCAGGGTTCTGCTCCTCAATGTCCTGGTGGTGGAAGCCCCCTATGATAATGACTTCTCCCTGATTAGCTGCCACATCCATTTGCTCTATGGGGATATTTTCTGATACTTCCACTATACTTGGAGACAAACATTTTCCTTGGCCTCACATATCAGCAAGTACGATGGGTTTTAGAAACAATTTTAAATATAAACAAACCCCTCTCGCTTATTTGTACTGTCATTCCTGGACAGACTTATAGCCCTGTAAATTAACAGCCCAATCATAGCTCTCATCCAGCTATGTACCCGTTATTTCCCACCACTTCATAATTTTATTTCAACAGTATTAATTCTAATTCTTCCATCTGGTTGGTCAGGCTTCTCGCATCAGTGTACATGCACTTTATGCATTTCTCTGCACCTCTATTCCGCCTTAGGCTATTGACTGCCCTTACCCCTCCCCCATGCCACACACAATTTCATTACTTATGCACACTCTTCCCCAGCTGTACAGTAATTGACCACCCCCAGTCCCTAGTTTAAACCCTCCTCCAACCTTCTAGCCATTTTTTCTCCAACCACATCTGCACCCTTCCCATTCAGGTACAGCCCATCCCTGGTGTAGATCCCATAGCCAACAGAGAAGTCAGCCAAGTTCCCTAAACCCAAAATTCTCCTTCCTAGACAAATTCCTGAGCCACTTATTCTCCTCCTTAATCTCCCACTGCTTACAACACAATTTGCTGTAGTCATCTTTAAGGACCTTCAACTTACCTCTAAATTAGTCATTGGTGACAATGTGCACCTTGAACTCTGGGTCCTTGTTAGACTCTCCCAGTAATCTGTCAACCTCATCAGCGATGTGTCAAACTCAAGCGCCAGGAAGACAACACACCAGTCTTTGTGACAGATTGCCCTATTACCCTAATAACGGAGTCCCCACTAGCAACACTTATCTGGCCTGCCCTGAACGCCTATTCCCCCTCTTATTGAAGCAGACACTTCCCAGCTTTCAGAGGACAAGTCTTGCGTCAGCAGTGCTACTCCTGTACTGACAACCCCCTCATCTGGCAACTTAAAGAGAACCTATCACCCTTCCAGGCGTTTTTAACTAAAAGAGCCACCTTGTGCAGCAGTAATGCTACATTCTGTCAAGGTGGCTCTTTTAGTTGGGGTCCCTTCCAAAGCTGAACTATTCGCTTTTATAATTTGCCCCTCATACCTGTAGTCTGTCCAGGGGGCATGTCTTTTCCCCCAGACACAAACGCCTCCCAGCCATCCCTCGGCCCCTCCGTGCGCCGCCTCTTCTTAAGTCATTAACGTCCCCGGCGCCTGCGCTGTAAAGTTTTTTTTTTCGGGCATGTGCAGTTTGCGCTGCCCTTAGACTCCCATCACATGATGGGAACTTACAGCGCAGGCGCCGGGGACGTTACTGAAGGAAGTGGAGGCGGCGCTCAGCGCACGGAGGGCCTGACTGATGGCTGGGAGGCGTTGGTGTTCGGGGAAAAAGACATGCCCCCGGATAGACAACAGGTATGAGGGGCAAATTATAAAAACAAATAGTCCAGCGTTGGAAGGGACCCCAACTAAAAGAGCCACCTTGACAGAATGCAGCATTAGTGCTGAACAAGATGGCTCTTTTAGTTAAAAATGCCTGGGGGGGTGACAGGTTCCCTTTAACCCCTATCTGACCTTGGACGGGATAGTACGTCCAAGGTCAGATCCCCTGCTTTGATGCAGGGCTCCGCGGTGAGCCCGCACCAAAGCCGGGACATGTCAGCTGTTTTGAACAGCTGACATGTGCCCGTAATAGGCGCGGGCAGAATCGCGATCTGCCCGCACCTATTAACTAGTTAAATGCCGCTGTCAAACGCAGACAGCGGCATTTAACTACCGCTTCCGGCCGGGCGGCCGGAAATGACGTCATCGCCGACCCCCGTCACATGATTGGGGGTCGGCGATGCGTCTCCATTGTAACCAGAGGTCCTTGAGACCTCTATGGTTACTGATCGCCGGTGGCTGTGAGCGCCACCCTGTGGTCGGCGCTCACAGCACACCTCCATTTCTGCTACATAGCAGCGATCAGCAGATCGCTGCTATGTAGCAGAGGCGATCGAGTTGTGCCTGCTTCTAGCCTCCCATGGAGGCTATTGAAGCATGGCAAAAGTAAAAAAAAAAAAAGTTGAAAAAAATGTTAAAAAAATAAAAAATATATAAAAGTTTAAATCACCCCCCTTTCGCCCCAATCAAAATAAATCAATAAAAAAAATATCAAATCTACACATATTTGGTATCGCCGCGCTCAGAATCGCCCGATCTATCAAATAAAAAAAAGCATTAACTTGATCGCTAAACAGCGTAGTGGGAAAAAAATTCGAAACACCAGAATTACGTTTTTTTGGTCGCCGCGACATTGCATTAAAATGCAATAACGGGCGATCAAAAGAACGTATCTGCACCGAAATGCTATCATTAAAAACGTCATCTCGGCAAGCAAAAAATAAGCCCTCAACCGACCCCAGATCACGAAAAATGGAGACGCTACGAGTATCGGAAAATGGCGATTTTTTTTTTTTTTTTTTTTAGCAAAGTTTGGAATTTTTTTTCACCACTTAGATAAAAAAATAACCTAGTCATGTTAGGTGTCTACGAACTCGTACTGACCTGGAGAATCATAATGTCAAGTCAGTTTTAGCACTTAGTGAACCTAGCAAAAAAGCCAAACAAAAAACAAGTGTGGGACTGCACTTTTTTTGCAATTTCACCGCACTTGGAATTTTTTTCCCGTTTTCTAGTACACGACATGCTAAAACCAATGATGTCGTTCAAAAGTACAACTCGTCCCGCAAAAAATAAGCCCTCATATGGCCAAATTGATGGAAAAATAAAAAAGTTATGGCTCTGGGAAGGAGGGGAGTGAAAAACGAACACGGAAAAATGAAAAATCCCATGGTCATGAAGGGGTTAAACTTGTTTGGGTGGGCCAGATCAGGACTAGCCTCCCTGGCACTCTTCCCACTACCCCGTCTTCTGTCACCCAGCAAGCTGCCTCACTGTCCTGAAGCTCAATACTATGATCCTCCCCCCACATCTATCCTAACCTTAGCGAGCACTTGCTCAGTGAGCAGCTAAACTCATTTCCATATTGTCAATGGATCTCAGTATAGCCAGCTAGATCCAGTACCTGGGTTTCCAATTGTACAATTGTACAGAGCAGTATGCCCCCTCAATCGGCTGGTCAAGGATTGCATACATGTGACAAGATGCACACTGGATGCCATTGTTAATCATGGAGCACATATTACTAGTGGGGATTTCACAAGTCAGAAATAAATAGGCAAGTAAATACAAATCATAAATGAATACAAGTTACTTCTGTCTAAACTCCGTGAAACCAAAGTCACTGAATAAAAAAGGGCTTGTCCACTACTAGGACATTCTCTTTTCATACTCCACGCTTTGCCCCCTTTAAAAAAAAAAAAAAGAAGCTTATACTCCCCTCCTGTGCTGGCACCATTCTCACGGTGTTAGCACTCGCTCTCAGAGCCCTCGTGCAGTTGTTGTGACACGTGACCCCGGCGCCCAATCAGCACTGGCATCACTGTCCCCGCCTTTGTACAAATTGAAAATGAAAAGAAAGTCCGGGCTGTGGCTGATCTCTGGCTTCCTTTTCAGTGACCTTCCTGATTGGGCGATGTGGTCACACAGTGCTGACACAGCAGGAACAGCACCAGCACGGAAGGGGAGTATAGGTTTTATTATTTTATCGGGCCAAGCGTGGGGTATGACAAGGCGTTGTCCAAGTAGTGGACAACTTGTTTAAGCCAAATCACACTTAAAAACAAAATCACACTCGGAAGCTCTCACGTGCATTAGAACAGATTAGTTAAATACAGTTACCTTATATTCTCGAGTATAAGCAGAGTTTTTCAGCACTTTTCTTGTGTGGAAAACACCCCCCTCGGCTTATACTCAATTGAGGGTCCCAGAAGATGAAGGGGGAGTGGCAGCAACGGTGCAATGGATTACTGAAGGCAGCTACGGGTAAATAATAATAATAATAATAATCTTTATTTTTATATAGCGCTAACATATTCCGCAGCGCTTTACAGTTAAAGCCTGTGCCCACTGCTAAAGAGAAATTAATATTCACTGTGCTGTGATAGCAGGCATAGTAGTCACAGCCGCGGCTTCCTGCAGCCGCTGGGAGGTCACAAGTGCCCGCTACTTAAGAGAAATGAGTACTCCCTTCTCTCCACTCCCTTTGGAGCAGAGAGAAATGAATATTCATTTCTCTTAAGTAGCATGCACAAGTGACGGGCCTGCTGCTGCAGGAAGGCGGCGGCTGACACTGTACACGTTATTAAATGACAATACTCACTGCCCTCCATACACATATTACTGGCTTGGATAGCAGGGAGTATTCCGGCTGCTGTCCTCTGCTTGTAAGCAGCGCATGATGTCACTGCCATTTGGAGTTTACAAGAATAAAACTGCTTGCACCGGAACAAGAAACTGCGAGGGAGCACAGGGAAGGTAAGTAGTACACTTTTTTTTTTTTAATGTTTTTTGATGGGGCCATGCAGACCAGGGTAGGGATGAGGAGGCAATGCAGACCAGGCTAGGGATGAGGAGGCCATGCAGACCAGGCTAGGGATGAGGAGGCCATGCAGACCAGGCTAGGGATGAGGAGGCCATGCAGACAATGCTAGGGATGAGGAGGCCATGCAGACCAGGATGGGGATGAGGGGACAATGCATAATCGGCTTATATTCAAGTCAATAAGTTTTCCCAGTTTTTTGTGGTAAAATTAGGTGCCTCGGCTTATACTCGAGTATATATGGTACCTTTTCCTTTAACTGCAATACAACCTGCAACTTGTTGCTGTTTTTTAGATTTTGTTTCTATGGCGGTCACTGAACAGTATTTGAAAAAAAAAAAAAAAGGAGCAGCAGACCTTGGTAATATTCTGCAGGTCACTACGATTACGGTTATATCACATGTAAAGTTTTTGAAAAATATATTGGTTTGCATAACCAAACCAAGAACATTTAACATTTTCGATTTATGTCAATGGACCGGGATGATTATTTGCTTTTTGTGTGGCGAGCTGACATTTATATCGATACCATTTTGAGATAGATATCACATTTTGACTTCATCTTAAGGTGTGCCCATCAAGGACAGGAAACCTGCTGAATAAAAGGGTGGTACCGCTCCTCTGCATCAGTTGGGTTTCAGAGCCTGTGAGGACCTCCAGACAGTTATTAACAAAACAATCACCAATCAATATTTCTACTTAACACCCCTATGTAGCGCACACCAACCAGGTGATAAAAAGGGAAGAAATATAAGGGTGCTGTCATGGGCTCTGTAAAATCCAGTTACTTGTAAATAACTAAAATTTTTTCCCTTCTCCCATAACAGCACCACATGAGAGATTCATATAGTTCAAGGCGCCTTAGGGAGGGATCACAGCTTGTAACCCCTTTCTCCCAAATGACAGGTCATCAGACGAAGACAGATTATGTAGATAATGCTTATAGAAGGTAGAAGGGGAACACCATGTCGCTGCCTTACATATCCTGTTGATCAACACCTCTGCCTTCTCAACCAAGGAAGTTGCCATGGCCCTGGTGGAATGAGCCTTCAAGTTCTCTGGAACTGGTATATTACTAGAGGAGTATGCTAAGATAATGGCATCCCTAATCCATCTATCTATGTTGTTACTTTGAGACCTTTCCTAACCCCTTGGAATGACACGAATAAGGACTCACTTTTTCTCCATTGTTTTGAGCTAAATATTGTACCAGGACCAGTTTAACATCTAGCATCTGAAGTCACTGTTCCTCTGCATTTTTAGGTTTGCTAAAAAAGAGGGGAGAACAATTTCTTGGCTCCCACGAAATTTAGAAGCTACTTTCGGTATGCTGGGTCTGGTCTCCGTATAACTACCATGATCTGTGTAAACGGGTACTTGACTGATAGAGCCTGTAAGTCACTGACCCAGCGGGCTGATGTTAGGGCCACTAATATCACTGTCTTTAGCGTGAGTATCTTGGCTGGGGGCAGTGTTCTGGAATCACTGCGTTGAGAAACACGTGATGGTGTCTCCGCGGTGTTGGATGTTTTGGTCTCCCCGAGGTCAATCATCTGTGCCTTTATAGCCTTTTTACTAGGCACTGCTCCTAATAGCCAGATTCCTACTCCACACTGATGAGGGGCAAAAACCCCGAAACAGCTGTCTGTGGATGGATACCATGCTTGGTATAGGTGGCTTTCCTTCATAGGATGCTGCCCTTCCCGTGGTTGTTCCTTCCCGGGCAAAGGCCTGGCTATTCACTGCTTGCTTCGAGAAACACGTGATGGTGTCTCCGCAGCTTCTTTACATGCATCTGCATATTTCCCATAAGGGATGGGGGCAGTGTTCTGGAATCACTGCGTTGAGAAACACGTGATGGTGTCTCCGCGGTGTTTGATGTTTTGGTCTCCCCGAGGCCAATCATCTGTGCCTTTATTAATCCCTTCATGACCCAGCCTATTTTGACCTTAAAGACCTTGCCATTTTTTGCAATTCTGGCCAGTGTCCCTTTATGAGGTAATAACTCGGGAACGCTTCAACGGATCCTAGCGATTCTGAGATTGTTTTCTCGTGACATATTGGGCTTCATGTTAGTGGTAAATTTAGGTCAATAAATTCTGTGTTTATTTGTGATAAAAACGGAAATTTGGTGAAAATTTAGAAAATTTTGCAATTTTCACATTTTGAATTTTTATTCTGTTAAACCAGAGAGTTATGTGACACAAAATAGTTAATAAATAACATTTCCCACACGTCTAATTTACATCAGCACAATTTTGGAAACAAAATTTTTTTTTCCTAGGAAGTTATAAGGGTTAAAATTTGACCAGCGATTTCTCATTTTTACAACGAAATTTACAAAACCATTTTTTTTTTAGGGACCACCTCACATTTGAAGTCAGTTTCAGGGGTCTATATGGCTGAAAATACCCAAAAGTAACACCATTCTAAAAACTGCACCCCTCAAGGTGCACAAAACCACATTCCAGAAGTTTATTAACCATTCAGGTGCTTCACAGCAGCAGAAGCAACATGGAAGGAAAAAATGAACATTTAACTTTTTAGTCACAAAAATGATCTTTCAGCAACAATTTTTTTATTTTCCCAATGGTAAAAGGAGAAACTGAACCACGAAAGTTGTTGTCCAATTTGTCCTGAGTACGCTGATACCTCATATGTGGGGGTAAACCACTGTTTGGGCACATGGTAAGGCTCGGAAGGGAAGGAGCGCCATTTGACTTTTTGAATGAAAAATTATCTCCATCGTTAGCGGACACCATGTCGCGTTTGGAGAGACCCTGTGTGCCTAAACATTGGAGCTTCCCCACAAGTGACCCCATTTTGGAAACTGGACCCCCCAAGGAACTTATCTAGATGCCTAGCGAGCACTTTAAACCCTCAGGTGCTTCACAAATTGATCCGTAAAAATGAAAAAGTACTTTTTTTTTTTCACAAAAAATTTCTTTTCGCCTCAATTTTTTCATTTTCACATGGGCAATAGGATTAAATAGATCCTAAAATTTGTTGGGCAATTTCTCCCGAGTACGCCGATACCTAATATGTGGGGGTAAACCACTGTTTGGGCACACGGCAGGGCTCGGAAGGGAAGGCGCGCCTTTTGACTTTTTGAATGGAAAATTAGCTCCAATTGTTAGCGGACACCATGTCGCGTTTGGAGAGCCCTTGTGTGCCTATGCATTGGAGCTCCCCCACAAGTGACCCCATTTTGGAAACTAGACCCCCCAAGGAACTTATCTAGATACATACTGAGCACTTTAAACCCCCAGGTGCTTCACAGAAGTTTATAACGCAGAGCCATGAAAATAAAAAATAATTTTTCTTTCCTCAAAAATGATTTTTTAGCCTGGAATTTCCTATTTTGCCAACGGTAATAGGAGAAATTGGACCACAAATTTTGTTGTCCAGTTTGTTCCGAGTACGCAGATACCCCATATGTGCGCACGGCAGGGCTCAGAAGGGAAGGCACGCCATTTGGCTTTTTAAATGGAAAATTAGTTCCAATCATTAGCGGACACCATGTCGCGTTTGGAGAGCCCCTGTGTGCCTAAACATTGGAGATCCCCCCACAAATGACCCCATTTTGGAAACTAGACCCCCAAAGGAACTAATCTAGATGTGTGGTGAGCACTTTGAACCCTCAAGTGCTTCACAGAAGTTTATAACGCAGAGCCATGAAAATAAAAAAAAAAATTTCTTTTCTCAAAAATGATTTTTTAGCCCGCAATTTTTTATTTTCCCAAGGGTAACAGGAGAAATTTGACCCCAATATTTGTTGTCCAGTTTCTCCTGAGTACGGTGATACCCCATATGTGGGGGTAAACTACTGTTTGGGCACATGCCGGGGCTCGGAAGTGAAGTAGTGACGTTTTGAAATGCAGACTTTGATGGAATGCTCTACGGGCGTCACATTGCGTTTGCAGAGCCCCTGATGTGGCTAAACAGTAGAAACCCCCCACAAGTGACCCTATTTTGTAAACTAGACCCCCCAAGGAACTTATCTAGATATGTGGTGAGCACTTTGAACCCCCAAATGCTTCACAGACGTTTACAACGCAGAGCCGTGAAAATAAAAAATCATTTTTCTTTCCTCAAAAATGATGTTTTAGCAAGCATTTTTTTATTTTCACAAGGGTAACAGGAGAAATTGGACCCCAGTAATTGTTGTGCAGTTTGTTCTGAGTATGCTGGTACCCCATATGTGGGGGTAAACCACTGTTTGGGCACACGTTGGGGCTCGGAAGTGAGGGAGCACCATTTGACTTTTTGAATACAAGATTGGCTGGAATCAATGGTGGCGCCACGTTGCGTTTGGAGACCCCCTGATGTGCCTAAACAGTGGAAACCCCTCAATTCTAACTCCAACACACCCCTAACCCTTATCCCAACTGTAGCCGTAACCCTAATCACAACCCTAACCCCAACACACCCCTAACCACAACCCTAACCCCAACACACCCCTAACCCGAACCACAACCCTAATTCCAACCCTAACCCTAAGGCTATGTGCCCACGTTGCGGATTCGTGTGAGATTTTTCAGCACCATTTTTGAAAAATCCGCGGGTAAAAGGCACTGCGTTTTACCTGCGGATTGCCAGTGTTTTTTGTGCGGATTTCCTATTGAGGAACAGGTGTAAAACGCTGCGGAATCCGCACAAAGAATTGACATGCTGCAGAAAATACAACGCAGCGTTTCTGCGTGGTATTTTCCGCACCATGGGCACAGCGGATTTGGTTTTCCATATGTTTACATGGTACTGTAAACCTGATGGAACTCTGCTGCGGATCCGCAGCGGCCAATCCGCTGCGGATCCTCAGCCAAATCCGCACCGTGTGCACATAGACTAATTCTAAAGGTATGTGCACACGCTGCGGAAAACGCTGCGGATCCGCAGCAGTTTCCCATGAGTTTACAGTTCAATGTAAACCTATGGGAAACAAAAATCGCTGTGCACATGCTGCGGAAAAACTGCACGGAAACGCAGCGGTTTACATTCCGCAGCATGTCACTTCTTTCTGCGGATTCCGCAGCGGTTTTACAACTGCTCCAATAGAAAATCGCAGTTGTAAAACCGCAGTGAAATGTGCAGAAAAACCGCGGTAAATCCGCGATAAATCCACAGCGGTTTAGCACTGCGGATTTATGAAATCCGCTGCGGAAAAATCCCCAGAGGACCAGAATACGTGTGCACATTACTAACCCTACCCCAAACCCTAGTTCTAACTCCAACCTTAGTGGGGGAAAAAAAAAAATTCTTTATTTTATTATTGTCCCTAACTATGGGGGTGACAAAGGGGGGGGGGGTCATTTACTGTTTTTTTTATTTTG
The DNA here is from genome assembly GCF_032444005.1 of Ranitomeya imitator. Classification (NCBI taxonomy): domain Eukaryota; kingdom Metazoa; phylum Chordata; class Amphibia; order Anura; family Dendrobatidae; genus Ranitomeya; species Ranitomeya imitator. Next base: position 183,076,741 of record NC_091284.1, read on the forward strand.
ATCACTGTGAGGTTTTATCACAGTGATCAAAATTCACTCTGGAACGAATCTGCCGGCCGGCAGATTCGGCGGGCGCACTGCGCATGCGCCTGCCATTTTGGAAGATGGCGGCGCCCAGGAAAGAAGACGGCCGGACCCCGGGAGGCTAGGTAACTATAAGGAGGGGGGGAGATCAGGGCACGGGGGGGCGTCAGAGCACGGGGGGTGGATCGGAGCATGGGGGGGGGGGGGGATCGTAACACGGGGGGGTGGATCGGAGAACGGGGGGGGTGGATCCGAGTGCGGGGGGTGGATCGCAGTGCGGGGGGGTGGGATTGGAGCACGGGGGAGCGGACAGGAGGACGGGGGAGCGGAGCACAGGACGGAGGGGAGCGGACCACAGATCGGAGGGCTGGGGGGGCGATCGGTGGGGTGGGGGCACATTAGTGTTTCCAGCCATGGCCGATGATATTGCAGAATCGGCCATGGCTGGATTGTAATATTTCACCAGTTTTTTAGGTGAAATATTACAAATCGCTCTGATTGGCTGTTGAAAGTGAAACTGCCAATCAGAGCGATCGTAGCCACGGGGAGGTGAAGCCACCCCCCCTGGGCTAAAGTACAACTCCTCTTGTCCCTGCACGCCGGGTGAAATTACAGTTAACCCTTTCACCCGGCCTGCAGGAACGCGATTCCGCCATGACGCATACGCTGCGTCATGGGTCGGAATGGTACCGACTTTCATGACGCAGCGTATGCGTCAAAGGTCGGGAAGGGGTTAAGATCTTGTTTAAAGGGAACCTGTCACCCCGTTTTTTCAGATTGAGATAAAAATACTGTTAAATAGGGCCTGCGCTGTGCGTTACAATGGTGTATGTAGTGTACCCTGATTCCCCACCTATGCTGCGAAATACATTACCAAAGTTGCCGTTTTCGCCTGTCAATCAGGCTGGTCAGGTCAGGTGGGCGTGGTGACATCGCTGTTTTTTCCCCAGCTTTCCGTTGGTGGCGTAGTGGTGTGCGCATGTCCAAGTGCCGAATCCAGTGCGCGCAGGTGAAGTAAAAGCGCACGATCTGCGCTATTACCCTTGTCATCGGTGGGGGCGGCCATCTTCCTGAGGCCGCGCGTGCGCAGATGGAGTGCTCTGCTGCATCTGCGCACGCGCGGCCTCAGGAAGGTGGCCGCCCCCACCGATGACAAGGGTAATAGCGCAGATCGTGCGCTTTTACTTCACCTGCGCGCAGTGGATTCGGCACTTGGACATGCGCACACCACTACGCCACCAACGGAAAGCTGGGGAAGAAACAGCGATGTCACCACGCCCACCTGACCTGACCAGCCTGATTGACAGGCGAAAACGGCGGCTTTAGTAATGTATTTCACAGCATAGGTGGGGAATCAGGGTACACTACATACACTATTGTAACGCACAGCGCAGGCCCTATTTAACAGTATTTTTATCTCAATCTGAAAAAACGGGGTGACAGGTTCCCTTTAATCGCAGTGTTCCAGGGGTTAAAATGCCGGGAGCGGTCAGTGACCACTCCTGGCAACAGTGCCGGGTGTCAGCTGTGATAATGCGATGTCAGAAAGGGGTTAAATAGAATTGGGACATAGTCTCTTTGATATGTGCTGGGTAACCCGTCCCTGCACAGAGCACATTTTTTATTATTTTGCTTATTCCTACATTTCATGGGCCTTTCCTAGTAAAAAAAAAAAAATACATAGAGAAAAGAGACCCATTTAACATGGTTAACTTTCACATAGATCACGCACCATTCTGTTGATCAATCTAGGGTACTGAAGATGAAGGTTGGATCAGTTCACAAGAACATTCTCCCTTGAGGGTGGTGGATTCATGAACTGTCCTGCTCCTCTGGCCGGTTTTGCCGCTTATTCGACTGCCATTGCCACGCTCCTGGCGATGACACTACTGGCATTGTTGCTGCTGCTGTGGTGGATGCTGCATATCGATGTTGAAGGACTGCTGCCAATGCCATAATTATCCTTCGACCATCCCCATATATACTGGGATGGTCTAGGCACTCCTCGGTCCGGCCCCTCCCAGTTTCCGGGTCAATTATTACATTTGAATCCAGCACGCTGTGCCCAGGGAGCCTTGGCAAGCCCTGTGCAAGAGACTTTCAGCAAGAGGCCTCTGCCTGCATGGCGCTGCACCGACCTCCTGGCCATTGGTTGCTCACCCCTCCGGAAGACATCCCGTCCGGGACACCCTCCAGACCTGGGTAAGTCCGACGTTCAACTCTCTTCCTAGGTTCCCTAAAGGACAGAAAACCAGACTGATGCAAAGGAGAGGTACCACCCTTTTATTCAGTAGTTTTCCTGTCCTTGATGGGCGGATACCCTCTCAGGTGGTGCTGTCATGGGAAAAGGGGAAAAAACACGTTTCTGAAGTATCAATTTTTTTCTATCAACTGTTTACCGTACGTGTTAAATTTAGACTTTGATAGATCAGACTTCTGAAGATGGAAAAATAGCAAATATGCCTATTGTTTTTAACGGAGTTGTTTTTTGTTTTTTTAATTAAAAAAAAAAAAAAAAAAACTTAAAAAAATGTTTTTACTTTGTTTTCAGTCCCTTTGGGGGACTTGAACTTGCAATCGCCTGTACTACAATTCCACAATAATGCATTACATATTTGAAATCAAGGTCTGTCACAGGCTGGTCTTCACAGAAGCACTGTAATGGCAGGCAGGGGGGCCTTCAGTGGCCCCATGGGTGCCTTCAGTGGCCCCATGGGTGCCTTGGCAACCCAACAGCACCGTATAATGGATCTGCATGGGGACCGATGGGTGGGTGGAATGGTGTGCCCCCATGGAGCATATACTTCAAATGCTGCTGTCAGAAATTGATACTGGAGGCATTAGTATCATTGTCCCATTCACCTTCATAGGACAACACTCCGGTTCAATGCACCAAATGAATGGAGAACAGATAGGTAGAGCAATGTAAACATTGAAGAGGGTCCAGCACTTACACAAGTGTTTTGGCCTCTTCAAATAGCAGTTCACAGAGAGTGCCAAGAGATGGACCCCCACCAATAAACATACCGTATAAAACATTTCTATATACAAATTATTAGTTTGTACAAGTGCCATGCTGTGTCCATTCACTCTTGGGGTCAGACACATGCTTGCATTGATGTCAACAATGTGGAACCACGCTTTGTGTCTTTTGGACTGGCGTCTGATCAAGCTCTGTCTGAAGATTGACAAAGTGGGTGATGGTGGGCAAAGGGAAGGCAGTAACATGACCATAGCAGGATTTGTTTAAAGCTTGTAGCTATGGGCATGCATTGGTCCAAATGGGAGTTCTAAACATAAAACAGTAGGCTAATCTTAATACATTATAACAAATTCATAAATTATAACCTAAATTTACAATCTAAATGCTCTATGCTCCATATTGCGATTCCGCATCATTGGTAAAGTCTATAGTTCCAATAAGCTAAGAATTGGTTTAGGAGGTAAACAATGTTATGAAAACAAAGGATTTAAAAGGAACCTCTGGTCAGTGTGTTCAGTAACCTACAGACAGTGTCACTGCATTATTTCTGTGCCCTGTTGTGTATGAATATGTTATTCTTCAGATTTTGTATTAATCTATGCTTGACGGAGAGTCCCGAGTAGTTTTGAAAGCTTGCAATTTGTTACCATCTTTTCAGTTAGCCATTACAAGGTATCAACCACTGAGGACTCTCAAATCTACGGTAATTTTTTTTTTTTAAAGGAGTCTGTCATTCTTTCAATGAAAGGACTTTATTGAGCGTTTGTGTTTTTATACAATATTACTATGGGGTTAGTAATGGGGACGCCTCTTCATTACCAACCTCTGGGCTTGATGTCACCTGAGAATACAAAGGTGACATAAACCCCCACCCACCTATTACCCCACTTGCCACCACATCAGGGCAAGTGGGAAGAGTGATCCTAAGTGCCAGACTTGGAGCATCGTGTAGATATGCATTTTCTGGTGCAGCTGAGAGCTGAAGTTTTTAGCCAGGTGAGGTAATATCCATGGCCTCTTCATAGTCTATTCATATTAGCCCGCAGCGGTCTGCCTTTGCTGGTTATAAATTATAGAGGGACCCTATATATATATTTTTTTTTTGGGGGTGGGGGGTTTGGGGGGAGTCCCCATTTTAATAGCTAGTAAAGACTAAGTATACAGCTGTGGGCTGATATTAATAGCTTGGGAACCTCCATGGGTATTATCCCCTTCCCAGGCTATAAATATATGCCCCAAACTGTTGGCTTTCCCTTTGCTGGTTAAGAAAATTACGCTGGAGCCCACGCCATTTTTTTCAGACAAATAATCTTTTAATAATTAAAATACATGTACAGCTAGCTGCACACACCGTACTAATTGTATACGTGACTGATATCTTTATATCTATTTTATGTGTATATAATGTATGTAATCTATTCTATCCTGTCAGGTCCCACTGTGATTTTACTGTACATGGCTGCTGAATTGCTGGCTTTTCAAAGGAGATCAAAGTAAAAAAAATAAATAAATAAAAATCGGACAGCACTCGTATGGTCCGAGTGCTGTGCGATTTTTTTTTCCTCGCACCCATTGACTTCTATTGCCACATAGGATCTGATTTCCAATTACAATCGCAGCATGCTGTGATTTTTTTCCAGTCCGATCGTGGTCCGATCCAAGCTGAAAAAAAAAAAAAAAACACAGAGGAACACGCAATGATAGAATAACATTGGTCTGAATGCAATCTGATTTTTAATCAGATGGCATTTGTCAAGTTTCATTGCAAGTGAGAATGAGCCCGAATACCTTGGGAAATAATAAACAAGATCACTTTGTCAATCTGCTCCGGTTGGATTCTATTCTAGACATATGATCTCTTTTTCCCTTTTGCAGCTTTTAACTAAGAGCTCCGTAACATTCTTCTCTCATTCCCCCTACATTCCTATCTTTTTTTTCTCCTTTCTTTTCTGCTTCCTTCCTTATTCTCTTGGTTACTAGTTTTTCCTTGCCCTGCTCCTTGATTTCAAGGATTGGTATGTTTATTATCATCCCCAACTATGAAGCTTTTCAATGTTGTGCTCTTGCTGACTGACAATGTAAAGTGGCATTTTTCAAGGTCTATTATACAGTTTTAATGCCTTCTGCTCTGCTGCACTGTATTTGACGTAATAACTTGGCACACAGAATGCTCGGAATTATCACTGTGCCATTTAATAACTTTAATACGATAAATCTAAAATGCATAGAAGAAGAAAGAAAGCAGTGAACCCTGAAGTCACAGCGCCAGGTTACAACTGAGGTGTAACACTAATGTACTGCGCTCTGCGGAAAACTTACCCTTCACAATGACTCGAACAGCCATTATCAGACAAAATACGAGTTTCACGGCTTCTGCGCACACATTTACTGTGGCGGGAACATAGTCGTATGTATTATCTGCAAAAGACAAACAACAAGTCTGCAACACGTTTATACAAGTTCGGTGTCAAGGGCTCATGTCCCATATTAAATTTTCTGTGAAAAAAATATATCAAATACACGGCTGCATTAGATGTAGATTTTTTTTTTTAGCATACACCAAAAATTACAAAGCATTGTTGAACCGATATAAAAAAAACAAAAAAACAATTATGCTGCATGTAAAAATGTAAGATCAGAATTGTTGGCTACAGTCAATCTGCCAAAGGAAAAGCTTTACAGAAAGCCAAAAAATGTATAGTGCGTGGCCTACATTTATAGAAAAATTGCAACTTTTCCCAATCCATTATATACCATGCTTAAGAGTGTATCTTTTCATAGGATCTACACTTCTAGATCTACTGAAACCTGCCCCAATAACTAGTACAGGTCTCTCATATTGGTTAGAATAGAGCGACAGTGCGCATACTCGACTGCCGCGCCATGCCAACGGGCTTTGTCTTGGCATTCCCATAAGGAATGAGTGGAGTGCTGGTCAGGCATGTGCACTACGGCGATAACAAAAGGCCTTGTTCTGGTGATCAGTGGGAGATTCAGTAATCAAACCCCTACTGTCCAGTGAAAATGCAATAACTTGGTTTAACCGGAATATCCATTTATAAGGGGGCTCCTAGGTTTTCAAACCCCAGATTAGGGTGTTCTAAATTAATGGCGGTATTCGCCTGCTCAAGACCTCCACAATTGGCAAGGACATTGGCTACAGAGCATCTGTGATTGTGGCGGACAAACAGGCCTGTCTAGTTCTTCTGAATCCCCCTGACTTCAAAAGTGTAGAAGCACTTATTGGAACTCAAATAATTTACTAGAAAAGCTTGATAAATTTAGAGCAGATCACACAGATTTCAGAGCTTTGCACATATATCAACTGACTAAAGGTAAGGACTTCCATAAAAGTAATGTAGCGTCTCATACTATACCCTAGTAAGTTACGCCCTGTGCATACCACTGCTTTCCTAAAAAAACATCTTTGCCTACATGGTGATACGCCTACCCCTGAAGAAGCCACATTCTTGAGTGGCGATACATGTGGGGTTCTTATCCATGTCTGTCTGTCCTATCAGGTTACCTCTTAAGCCTTAATATTATCATTTGTACTATCAGGTGCATGGGACTACTATTATGTCTTCAGTATGTACTGCCTCTGTGTAGGTGTTATTTGTAAATGTGATAGCTGGAATCAGCTCCAGACTTTTTACCTGCTTAAATGATGATGCACTAATAAGGAAACAGCCCATGAATCCCACTAAAAAGCTTTTGAGATACTGTTCATATTAAATTTGGATGTGAATACCCTCAAATTAAAGCGGAGAGCTTGAGCTTTATTATATTGCTTATATAACCATCTAAATATTTTTTGGAAAACAGCTAAAATGTTAAAACCTGTGTCCTTGTCCATATATTTCTGGATCTACTGTATGTATAGCAAAAGCAACACAGTAATTTAAGAGAGGTTCACATAAAGTAGACGAACCTGTGGTCTGCATCTAGTCAGTAACTAAGCTATAAAATGCCCGACATGGCTCCAAGTTTACAGAGTAGTAGACAGGGCATAACTTAAGATATATTATTATTATATAAATATATTTACATTATATGTATATCATAAACTTAAAAAAATAAAATAAATAATAATATAGGAGCAGTGTGTAGTTTCTGACAAGTTATACAAGCAGTCACAAGGGTCTAGTGACATCTGCAGTCCAAACCTGTGATAGAGATCAACATTTCTCAGTGTACAGTGAATCTCCACAATTCAGTATAAAGTACAAACAATACTTCTCAATATAAAAAAAAGAAATAGACGTCAGTTTGACGACAATAACAAATGAAGCAGACCTATGGGTATTATAGTCATGGTCGAAAGGGTTTGCACCCTTTTTCCAGAAAATAAAGTAGTTATCCCAGAAAATTATTGCAATTACACGTTTTATTATATACATTTATTTTATTTATGCGTTTTGGAACAACAACAAAAAAATTAAATAAATCTAAAAAAAAAAAAAAAAAAAAAAAAAAAGGCAAACTGGACATAACTTCACACGTAACCCAAATAATGGGAGGGACAAAATGGTTGGCAACTTTCCAAAATAAACAACTTTGTTTCAAGCATGTGATGAGCATTACTTGCTTCAGGTGAGTTTTAACAAGTATTGGCAATATGAAAATAAAACTTGAAATCAGATAAAAAAGGGAGAAGTTGACTCATTCTTTGAATTGTATGCCACACTAAGCATGGAGAACAGAAAGAGGAGAAGAGAAATGTCTAAGGACTTGTAACCTGAGATTGTTGATATTGTTCAACAATTTTGGTTCTCAAGTCCAACTACAGAAATATTGATGTTCCTTTGTCCACAGTGTGCAACATAATCAAGACGTTTACAGCACATGGCACTGTAGCTAATCTCCCTGGACGTGGACGGCAGCGAAAAATTGATGAAAGGCTGCAATACAGGATAATCTGGATGGTGGATAAGCAGCCCCAATCAAGTTCCAAAGAAATGTAAGCTATCCTGCCCAGGGTGCATCAGTGTCAGTGCAAACTATCTGTCGACATTTGAATGCAATGAAACGCTACAGCAGAAGACACAGAAGGCTCCAACTGCTGAAGGAGACAAAAAAGCTAGACTGTAAGTTTGCCAAAATGTACGCAAATAAGCCAAAATCCTTCAGGGAAAGCATATTGTGGACAGATGAGACCAAGATTGTGCTTCTCCAAAAAGCTCTTTCTACTATTTACTGAAAACGGTATGGGGCCTACAAAGAAAAGAACACAGTACCTACAGTCAAATATGGTGGAGATTCAAAGGAGTTTTGGGGTTGTTTTACCGCCTTGATTTCGTGCAAGGCATAATGAAATCTGAAGGCTACTAAAGGACTTTGGGTTACAATTAGTGATGAACGAACGTGCCTGGATAACATGTTCAAGTCCCTACGGCTGCATTTTCTGTGGTTGTCTAACAGCCACAAATCAAACAGCCACAGGGACTCAAACATATTATTCTAGCACGCCCAAAGATAATCGGATAACACCTGAGCATGTTCGGATAGCACATTATCCGAGAATGTTCGCTCATCACTAATCACAATGGAGTGCCCAGTGTCAAAAAGCTGGGCTTGAGTCCTAGGTCACTGGTCTTACAGCAGGACACTGACCCCTAACATACTTCAAGAAGAACACAAATGGATGGAGACAAAGCGCTGAGAAGTTCTGAAATGGCCAGCAATGAATCCAGATTTCAAACCCAATGAATACCTGAGGCAAGATGACAACCTTCAAATACCCTTCAAATATGAGAAACTTGGAGCAGTTTGCAAAAGAAGACGGGTCCAAAATTTCAGTTGAGAAATGTAAGAAGCTTGTTGATTATTATAGGAAGCAATTGATTGCAGTTATTACAAAGGGTGTGCATCCAAAATATTAAGCTGAGGGTGCCAACAATTTTATCCTGCCTATTTGGAGGATTTTGCTTGAAATAATGTCCAATTTGCCTTTTTTTCCCGTCGCAGTTTTTTTTGTGTTGTTCCAATACACAAAGAAAATAAACGTGTGTATATAACAAAACATAGTTATGGTACTTACCGGTAACAGGATTTCTCAGAGACATTGACAGCACCACGGACAGAGGGGATCCGCCCTTGAGGGACAGGGAACCAACAGAATAAAAGGGCGGTACCTCTCCCCTGCATCAGTTGGTTTACAGAGCATCGAAGGGCCTCCAGGTTAGCGACAACAAAAAAAATACTTTTATCATATTGCTTAATAGAAACACACTGTCTATACATAAACTACAGACAATAAAAACATGCTCACTGCACACGTGATGGGGGGGGGGGGGGATGGAATAAGCGGGTGCTTTCATGGGCTCTGAGAAATCCTGTTACAAGTAACTGTGTTTCTCTATCCCCCATGACAGCACCACGGAGAGAATTACAGAGATTTGTAACTTAGGGAGGGACCACAGCCTGAAGAACCATTCTTTCGAAGGTTAAGTCAGACAAACAGGCTAGGTCTAGACAATAGTACTTGAAAAAGGTAGAAGGTGATAACCAGGTGGCCGCCTTACAGATTTGTTCTATCGATACTTCCGACCTTTCAGCCCAGGAGGTCGTCATAGCCCTTGTGGAATGAGCTTTCAGCCCCTCTGGAATGACATTTCCACTGGATGAGTAGGCCAAGGCTATCGCATCTGTTATCCATCTCCTTATAATACTTTTGGAAGCTTTGAGTCCTTTTCTAGATCCCTGAAAACATACAAAGAGATCCTTCCTTCCTACACCTCTGGGTGGACTCTATGTACTGAACCAGACATCTCCTCACATCTAATGTGCAAAATCTTTCTTCGTCCCTACTCTTAGGGTTTGAGCAAAAGGAAGGAAGGACTATCTCTTGGGACCTATGAATCGAGATGCTACCTTTGGTAGGTAGGCCGGGTCAGGTTTTAGCATCTATAGATACAGAAAGGACAGGCTAATGGAGCGCCAGGCTGGCGGTCAAGGGAGATGTTGATTGAGAAAGGTCCGATGCAGCTCCTGCCGGGTGCCTCAGGAGAGGAATAAACAGTGAGTTGCAAAATACTCCGGTCACATGGAAGCGCACAGGACACAGATGAAAGGATTAAAAGTTTCTTTGTTTATTGAAATCCACAACGCGTTTCAACGGAACAGCTCCGTCTTCATCAGATGGCAGTATATGTGTCCTGTGCGCTTCCATGTGACAGGAGTATTTTGCAACTCAGGTTTTAGTATCTATCACTCAGAACTTTTGTGAAGGGAGGACCCGCAGACAAGGCTTTGATATCACTTACCCTTCGAGCTGGCGTTAGGGCTATCAGGAGGGCGGTTTTAAGTGATATAATTTTGAGAGGGATTGACTATAGGCTCAAGTGGGGGACCTGTTAGAGCTGATAGAACTAGATTTAAATCCCAAGATGGTAGTTTTTGAATGTCTAATGGTTTAGACCTTGCGGCGGCCCTGATAAACCGTGCTACCCATGGGTTGCCCGTTACATTTTCATTATAGAATGCTCCTAGGGCTACTACCTGTACCTTTAAAAGGTACTTACTGCCAGGCCAAGTTCTAGTCCCTTCTGCAGAAACTCCAGGATCTCAGTAACTGGGACCCCATCCTGAACTCTTACCTCCGAAATAGACAGGAATTTTCTCCAGGTTTTGCCATAGATTTTTGTGGTGACTGTTTTCCTACTCTTCATTAGCATAGAGAGTAAATGATCCAAAAAACCCCTTTCCTTCAACAGTGCCCCTTCAAATTCCACGCTGTTAAGTGAATATTCTCTGACTGAGGGTGGAACACCGGTCCCAGAGACAGAAGGTCCGGAAGAACCCAAGGATCGGTAATCGATAGCATCTTCAGCCAGGAGAACTAGGTTCTTTTTGGCCAGAAGGGAGCTATTAATATTAGCCTTGATCAGTCCTCCCTGACTTTCTGTAGTACTGCTGGGATAAGGATGGTTGGGGGAAAGGCATATGCCAAACTGCGTCCAAGGGATCATATAAGCTTCTAAGGCTTGAGGGTTCCCCCAGGGGTCTAGAGAACAAAAGTTTTCCATCTTTCTGTTGTTGATATTGGCAAACAGATCTATGACTGGGGTCCCCCACATTTCCACAATGTGATTGAAAATGGACTGATTTAAAACCCATTCACCCTGTCTTCATTGAGTGCGGCTCAGAAAGTCTGCCTTCTGATTTTCTACCCCCCCCGAATGTGTAACACGGAAAGGGATAGAAGATTGTTCTCTGCTAAATTGAAGATTTTGGAAGAGGTGTCCATTAGGGCTATGGATCTGGTTCCCCCTTGATGGTTTAGGTAGGCTACCACCACCCGACTGAGAACACCCCCAAACATGATGACGTAGGAAGACTGATAAGGCGTGCCCTACTGCCCAATGTTCCTTATGATTTGAGGATGCCTCGAGCTCTTGTCCTATCCATACCCCCTGAGTGACTCCGTCGCCCAGGTGAGCTCCCCACCCCATGGGGTTTGCGTCAGTGGTAACTATCTGGGATATCTCTATTACCCAAGGGATTCCCTTTGACAGGTTGTTGATATCCTTCAACCAAATTAGCGAATGAATAGTGGTTGAATTTTGAGTCATGTGGCCCTCTAAGAGACACCTTAGCGTAGCATGGTTTTTAAAATGTCCCATTGGAGATCCCTTGTGTAGAGTTGTGCCCACTGAACTGTTGGTAAACAGGCAGAAAGGGAACCCAGCAGCGACATCGCCTTTCTTAGTGTCATGGAGGGGTTCAGAAATGCCTTTGATACCAGATTCATAATCTTCTGTTTTGTCTGAGCTGGGAGGCGGAACTCCTGTTTTCCCCGAGTCCAATATTAAACCCAAGAATTCCTGAACTTTGTTCGGCTCTAGCCTTGACTCCTGTAGGTTTAGAAGCCAGCCCAGATCTACTAGGGTATTAAATTACCCTGTCTCGCTGCTGTCTGCGGCGTTGGGCCGAGTCGCTTGCTATCAAAAAATCGTCCAGGTATGGGACTATTAAAATGTCCTTATTCTCTCAGATGAGCCATCATTTCCGCTACTAGTTTGGTAGTCCGAAAGGGAAGGCTCTATATTGGAATTCCCTTATTTCCCCTTTTATGGACACCGCCAGTCTGAGGAATTTTTGTGACTCTTTGCGAATGGGAACATGATAGTACGCGTCGCTGAAATCCAAGAGTCATAAAACAATTCGGAAATAGTATTTTGATGGTCGATTTTATTGACTCCATCTTGAATTTTTGATTCCTTACATAACCATTTAGTTTCTGCAAGTGTATTATTGTCCGGAAGGACCCATCTGGCTTTGACAGTAGAAATAACGGAGTAAAATCCCTTTCCTGAGGAGGGACTTCCTGAATGACGGCTTTGTCTATCAGTTTCATTACCCCGCATTCTAGGGCTTCCTGTTCTTGAAGGGAGGACCTCAGGGGAGTCACCATGGACTTCCTTTCCCTCCCTCCTCAAAACTATCTGAAGCCCTGAATTGATCAGGTTCAGTATCCAAAGGCTGGTTGAGATTTTTTCCCAGGCCGGAAGGAAATGAGATAGTCTTCCTCCACCCTGGGGAAACATTCACTTGGAGATTTTTTTTTTTATCTCGGGAGGGATTCCCAAAGAGGAAATCCCTGTCCCTCCTTCCCCTCATTCCATCTGTTTTGCTCCCTCGGTGGTTTTCTACGAAAAAATTTTCTATTCTGAAAGGAACGTTTCAGCGATGGTGGGGCTAAATTCGGGAAACCTTCCTTCTTATCCGCTGCTTTTTGCAGGATACTGTCCAGAGTCTCCCAAACAAATATTGACCTTCACATGGGATTGAACAGAGTTTAAGTTTTGGTTGTAAGTCACCAGGGCAAGATTTAAGCCATAGCGCCTTACTGGCTGCATTTGAAAAGGCTGTGGATTTAGTTGATAGCCTATCTGAATCGGCTGATGAATCCGCCAGAAAAGCTGCTGCGCCTCTTATCATAGGGATGGATTCCAGCACCTTATTCCTAGGTATCTATTCCCGCAGCTGCTTTTCCAACTTATCCACCCATATCATTAGGGACCTAGAAGTACATGTAGCCGCTATGGCTGGTATCAGACTTCCCCCTGCTGATTCCCAAGCCCCTTTAAGGAAGATGTCGGCTCTTTTGTCAACGGAATCTTTTAATGTTCCCATGTCTTCAAAAGGGAGCACACATTTTTAGAGACCTTCACCACCGCGATGTCAAATTTAGGGGCTTTATTCAATGAAGTGGAAAGATTCCTCCTCAAAGGGGTATTTTCTCTTAAGGGAGGGTACCGACGAGTTTTTCCTGTCCGGTTTCTCCCATTCTTTCTTAATTAATGCCCGAATATTCTCATTTAGGGGGAATACCTTTCGTCTCTTTTGGCCTAAACCGCCAAACATTATATCCTGGACTGTTGTCAGGACGAGAGTCCGGCACCCCCATAGTAGATCTTACAGCTTCCACAAGTGCATCTACCTCATCTAGGGGAAAACAGAGACGGCCCCCATTTCATCATCCGAGGAAGAGGGAGGGGAGTCTGGCATATCTGAGCCCCTGTCACCGCACTGGAATTTTTACTGCGTTGTGTGGAATGGCTGCTGGATCGACCACTCCGGTTGTCTGCAGAAAAACGCTTTCTCTGCATATCAGTTTTCTGTCGGTGGCGCTGTTGCTGGAGCTGCTGGTCGCTGTCCTCCATGGTTATTAACTGGGGACTGCATGCAGCAAAGAGCTTCATTACTCACCATTCTTTTAAACTTGCCAGCGACTCACTTCCGGACCCTCCCCTTCTTGCGACCGCATCGCTGGGGGAGCGTTTTTTTTCCCCTCTTCTGCGTATGCGCACGTGTGCCGGGAACCCGGACGCCCCGCTTTTAGATCCGGGGCGGTGCCCATCTTGGTCCACTCCAGGGCGCACACTGTCTGCGCAAGCAATCTTGCTGTTGCTCAGGGCACACGCTGTCCACCTGTGTGCCTGCCGGGACCCAAAAGCTCCTGCATCCTCTCCGGAGCAACGGCCACGCTTCCCCCCTGCTCACCCTACAGACTCCTCAGTCTCAGAAGTGGCGGCTTCGGGTACCGCACCAGCCGTGGCAGGGGCCTCCCCACTGCCAGAACCCGGACTGGCCGACCCCGGGTAGCTTCAGATCTTCATCCAGACGGCATCATCTTCTCACGTAGCAAAATTAAAGGGTTCCCCGTCTGGGACAGGAAACCAACTGATGCGGGGGAGAAGTACCGCCCTTTTATTCTTTTATTCTGTAAGTTCCCTGTCCCTGAAGGGCGGATCCCCTCTCTCCGTGGTTCTGTCATCGGGGATAGAGAAACGTGTAATTGCAATAATTTTCTGTGAGAAATACTTCACTGTTTGGAACAATTTCATGAATGCCAACATTTTCAGCCATGACTGTATTTATTTATAGACCTAAGGGGCAAACTTTCTCCTTGTGGAGAGTGACATGCCAGGTCTGGAAAGCCAGTATGAGGAGACATAAAAGCATTGCATGCTCTTCAGGGAAATTAAATATGCAAATTGTGTCTTCAGAGAGGAAGAGGACTAGAACTCTAGTGCCACCTATAGGAAGTAGCAATCCTACAAGTCATTATCGACCCTTTAGGGTATGTGCACACGTTGCGGTTTTTGCTGCAGATCCGCAGCGGTTTTGACGCTGCGGATCCGCAGCAGTTTTCCATGTGGTGTACAGTACAATGCTAACCTATGGAAAATAAAAACCGCTGTGCACATGCTGCGGAAAAAAACACGCGGAAACGCAGCGGTTTATTTTCCGCAGCATGTCAATTCTTTGTGCGGAATCTGCAGTGGTTTGGCACCTGCTCCATATTAAAAATCCGCAGGTGTCTAAAACCGCACAAAAAAACGCGATATATCCGCAGTACTTTTTGCACTGCGGATTTAATCAAATCCGCTGCGGAAAATTCCGCAATGGAATCCGCAGCGTGTGCACATGACCTTAGTAAGCCTTGCAATATGACTTGGGATAAAAGCCAAATCAGAATGTCAATTTGCAGAAAACTTGAGATTCTGATTTGGTTTTTACCCCAAGTCACATTATAAGTTTCGTTAAAGGGTCAATATTGACTTGTAGGATTGCGACTTCCAGTAGGTGGCAATATAGAGTCCAAGTCCTGTTCCTCGCTGAAGATACAATTTGCATATATATTTATAGAAGTGCCTCTATGCAAGTTAAAAATGGAGCAGTCGTTTCTAACACTAGAAAATACATTTACTGGATAAAATGGATACATTTTTAGAAAAGCGATCACCATGTAGAAACAATTAGGCAATTTTCAGGCATTTTTCCATTTCCCAAGAATTTGCCCATTGTGGGTTGCCCCATATTAGCAGTGTTATGTATCAGCTTGAAAATAATACACCATCTGGTTTAGATAACCTAAGGTGAGCGGCAGTCACAAATACACCCTACTACTCTCATGGATGGAAATCGGGAGCCCGTTCATGAGATCAGTGCGAGTCCCAGCAGTCACACTCCTATTGATCATGTACTTATCACGTATCACATCTATGATATTTATTGTTGAACAATCCCTTTAATGACCACACACTAAAATATTATGCACAGTTACACTAGACACATTGCACCTGAAAGAGAAACGAGTCCAGCAGAAGAAGAATACATAACGTTATGTGCAAATGTTCCCAGGGGAAGCACATGCTTGGCAGCACAATAAAGCACAGCCATTATAGTTAGCAAAGAAAAGTTACTAAGGAAACAACAACTACTGCAGAGCCGCAAAATTGTAGACCAGGAAAATATAGCAGCAATCAGGTCTAAAGTGTACACAGCACAAATAATCAGTGCCTTGAAAAAGTATTCATACAAAACGCTATGTGTGGCAGAAAGCTTACAGTGAACTTCATCCTGGAAACAACATCACCAGTGCAAAACATGGTGGCGGCATGCTGTGGGGATGCTTTTCTTCAGGAGGGACAGGGAAGTTGGTCAGAGTTGATGGCAAGATGGATGGAGCTAAATACAGGGAAATCCTGGAGGAAAACCTGTTAAAGGCTAAAAATGATTGAGACTGGGGTGGATATTCACTTTCCAGCAGGGCAACAATCCTAAACATACAGACCTAAATCCTAATTCATTGAGAATCTGTGGCAAGACTTGAAAATTTCTGTTCAGACACCTCCATGCAATCTCACTGAGCTAGAGTGATTTTGCAAAGAATTTGCAAAAATTTCAGCCTTTAGACGTGCAAAGCTGGTAGAGACATACCCAAATGACTTGCAGCACTAATTGCAGTGAAAGATGGTCCTACAAAGTATTGACTCTGGGGGGTTGAATAAAAATGCCCATCACAATTTTCAGATTTATATTTTTAAAGTAATTAGAAAAACTTATATCATTTCCTTTACATGTCAGAAATACTTACTACTTCATATTGGTATATCATGTAAAATCCCAATAAAATACATTTACGTTTGTGGGTGTTACATGAAGAAAAGTGTAAAAGTTCAGAGTATGAATACTTTTTCAAGGCACTGTATATAATTTGGTATCAAAAAGTCAATAATGTTTTCACCAGGTAAGTCATAGGCCTAAATTACAAAAGCTACCCAGACATAACGAAAGGGCAAATATAGTTTTATACAGTGTCGAAAAGTATCTTTATAATGGGATGATAATTAGCAAACATAAGATCACTGGTCCCCAATCACCGGCCAAAGTAAACTGCCTGATGCAGGTTTCACTGTTGCTTTCACAAGGGCTTATAAAGTTTAAAAGCCTTTGAGGAAGCAGCAGCGAAACAAACATTGAGTGATCACGATTTTTGTATAATTGATTGAATTACTATGAATTGGATTCATTTTTAGCCCACAAAGTATATTTTAATAGTACCATTTCTGGCTACTCAGCTATTTGATAACTATATTTGAGAACTATCACTTATGCATTATATTAAATGCACTAGAGCTTTATGCACAATGGTAGTATGTGAAGGAATTTTAACTACTTATGGTGTCTAAGGATTGACATTTTTCCTTCGGGAGGATTTTAGAGTGAGGAGACATAAGCCATGCATGCTCCTCTGGGAAATTAAATATGAAATGACAATTTGTATATTCAACTACTTATGAATATTATCTAGGTGTAGGCAATATCTAGTTATATGAGCAATATAGTCATTTACCTGTGTGTGTACAAATCTCAGCATTATTCGTCATATATGAATTATGCATGAAGCTTAAGATTGTAAAATCAACTGAAAAAAAGCATTGTGTGACTGTTTGCTGTATTTGTGGTATCCTGCATTTTCTGTATGCAATATACAGTTTGTTTAGTATAAAAGGGTCAGGAAGCATCCACCAATGCTAATAAGGCACTTGGGCAGGGGAGTTCAGTGCACCTTCTGCCTAGTCGTTTTTTTTTTGTCTCTGACTTCAGCAAAGTCAGAACAGTCAATCAAGGAAGCAAGGACAAAAATGGCAAAGATAGATGTTAAACAAGTAGCTGAGACAGTGCACTGAACCACTTGGGAGCGCCAATGGAGCACTTCATTAGCAAATTTACATTAAGCTTAAATTCTGGCAAGTGTAGAAATGGATTTGGACACTAATGGTACAATTTTAATTGGTGGTATGACTCTTACAGTGGATATAACTATTCTACATACCTCTGTTAAAACGCCAGGTTTTTGCAATTCAAGAAAAATCATACCTAGAAGATTCATTTAAGAAATGTTCCACTTTTGTCACTCACAGGGCTGCCACTAGAAATTTTGGGGCCCCATACTGGCAAAATTTTCAGGGCCCCCTTGAGACTCTGCCCAGGCTCCACCCCAGCCCCGCCTCCACCCCACGAACTGTCCACAGTCCCACCGCTCTCTCTTGGAAAATCTCCACTTCTCACCTATCACACATTAACAGTTCCCATCACCAGATCACACATATAGCCGGCAGCTTTTGTTTTGGCCAAAAGATTATTTAAGCCGCCACCATAACACGGTAGACACTTTTGGCCGGGCCCTACTCTGCTGTAACCTATTAAATATTTGTTAAAATATGCAATACAATTTAGGTATATTGTTATTTATGATGATGTGTGCAAAACTGTAAAGCGCTGCGGAATATGTTAGCGCTATATAAAAATAAAGATTTATTTATTTATTTTTCAATTTTTTAAATGACCAATAATATCACATACAAGGAACAAATACCACACCACCGTGTCCGCAACACCATGTGCAGCATGAACAGTAAAAATATCTAATGTTAAAAATAATTTAAAAAAATAGTTACATACTCACCCTCGGTTGGCCCCCAGATCGAAGCGACCGGTTACCGATGCTCCTCGCGACACCCCGGTGACCGCTCCATGCATTGCGGTCTCGCAAGATGATGACGTGCTGCACTCTTCAGACCGGAGCGCGCGACGAGCATCGGTAACTGGCCGCTTCGATCCGGAAGGTGAGTATGTAACTATTTCTTATTTTAATTCTTTTTTTAAACAGGGATATGGTGGATACTATGTGACTGGCCAATATACTATGTGACTGGGCAGTATACTACGTGGATCTGTGCTGTATACTACATGACTGGGCAATATACTACGTGGCTAGGCAATATACTACGTGGACATGCATATTCTAGAATACCTGATGCGTTAGAATCGGGCCACTATCTAAATATATATATATATATATACAGTGGGGCAAAAAAGTATTTAGTCAGTCAGCAATAGTGCAAGTTCCACCACTTAAAAACATGAGAGGCGTCTGTAATTTACATCATAGGTAGACCTCAACTATGGGAGACAAACTGAGAAAAAAAAATCCAGAAAATCACATTGTCTGTTTTTTTAACATTTTATTTGCATATTATGGTGGAAAATAAGTATTTGGTCAGAAACAAAATTTCATCTCAATACTTTGTAATATATCCTTTGTTGGCAATGACAGAGGTCAAACGTTTTCTGTAAGTCTTCACAAGGTTGCCACACACTGTTGTTGGTATGTTGGCCCATTCCTCCATGCAAATCTCCTCTAGAGCAGTGATGTTTTTGGCTTTTCGCTTGGCAACACGGACTTTCAACTCCCTCCAAAGGTTTTCTATAGGGTTGAGATCTGGAGACTGGCTAGGCCACTCCAGGACCTTGAAATGCTTCTTACGAAGGCACTCCTTCGTTGCCCTGGCGGTGTGCTTTGGATCATTGTCATGTTGAAAGACCCAGCCACGTTTCATCTTCAATGCCCTTGCTGATGGAAGGAGGTTTGCACTCAAAATCTTACGATACATGGCCCCATTCATTCTTTCATGTACCCGGATCAGTCGTCCTGGCCCCTTTGCAGAGAAACAGCCCCAAAGCATGATGTTTCCACCACCATGCTTTACAGTAGGTATGGTGTTTGATGGATGCAACTCAGTATTCTTTTTCCTCCAAACACAACAAGTTGTGTTTCTACCAAACAGTTCCAGTTTGGTTTCATCAGACCATAGGACATTCTCCCAAAACTCCTCTGGATCATCCAAATGCTCTCTAGCAAACTTCAGACGGGCCCGGACATGTACTGGCTTAAGTAGTGGGACACGTCTGGCACTGCAGGATCTGAGTCCATGGTGGCGTAGTGTGTTACTTATGGTAGGCCTTGTTACATTGGTCCCAGCTCTCTGCAGTTCATTCACTAGGTCCCCCCGCGTGGTTCTGGGATTTTTGCTCACCGTTCTTGTGATCATTCTGACCCCACGGGGTGGGATTTTGCGTGGAGCCCCAGATCGAGGTAGATTATCAGTGGTCTTGTATGTCTTCCATTTTCTAATTATTGCTCGCACTGTTGATGTCTTCACTCCAAGCTGGTTGGCTATTGCAGATTCAGTCTTCCCAGCCTGGTGCAGGGCTACAATTTTGTTTCTGGTGTCCTTTGACAGCTCTTTGGTCTTCACCATAGTGGAGTTTGGAGTCAGACGGTTTGAGGGTGTGCACAGGTGTCTTTTTATACTGATAACAAGTTTAAACAGGTGCCATTACTACAGGTAATGAGTGGAGGAAAGAGGAGACTCTTAAAGAAGAAGTTACAGGTCTGTGAGAGCCAGAAATCTTGATTGTTTGTTTCTGACCAAATACTTATTTTCCACCATAATATGCAAATAAAATGTTAAAAAAGCAGACAATGTGATTTTCTGGATTTTTTTTTCTCAGTTTGTCTCCCATAGTTGAGGTCTACCTATGATGTAAATTACAGACGCCTCTCATGTTTTTAAGTGGTGGAACTTGCACTATTGTTGACTGACTAAATACTTTTTTGCCCCACTGTGTATATATATATATATATATATATATATATATATATATACATATATACATATACATATACATATACATATATATATATATATATATATATATATATATATATGTATATGTATATGTATATGTATATATATATGTATATATATATATATATATATATATATATATATATATATATATATATATATATATATATATACATATACACAGTGGGGCAAAAAAGTATTTAGTCAGTCAACAATAGTGCAAGTTCCACCACTTAAAAACATGAGAGGCGTCTGTAATTTACATCATAGGTAGACCTCAACTATGGGAGACAAACTGAGAAAAAAAAATCCAGAAAATCACATTGTCTGCTTTTTTAACATTTTATTTGCATATTATGGTGGAAAATAAGTATTTGGTCAGAAACAAACAATCAAGATTTCTGGCTCTCACAGACCTGTAACTTCTTCTTTAAGAGTCTCCTCTTTCCTCCACTCATTACCTGTAGTAATGGCACCTGTTTAAACTTGTTATCAGTATAAAAAGACACCTGTGCACACCCTCAAACCGTCTGACTCCAAACTCCACTATGGTGAAGACCAAAGAGCTGTCAAAGGACACCAGAAACAAAATTGTAGCCCTGCACCAGGCTGGGCAGACTGAATCTGCAATAGCCAACCAGCTTGGAGTGAAGACATCAACAGTGCGAGCAATAATTAGAAAATGGAAGACATACAAGACCACTGATAATCTCCCTCGATCTGGGGCTCCACGCAAAATCCCACCCCGTGGGGTCAGAATGATCACAAGAACGGTGAGCAAAAATCCCAGAACCACGCGGGGGGACCTAGTGAATGAACTGCAGAGAGCTGGGACCAATGTAACAAGGCCTACCATAAGTAACACACTACGCCACCATGGACTCAGATCCTGCAGTGCCAGACGTGTCCCACTACTTAAGCCAGTACATGTCCGGGCCCATCTGAAGTTTGCTAGAGAGCATTTGGATGATCCAGAGGAGTTTCTGCGGCAGATCACTTACATATATAAAATTAAAACTGGGATTTCTCTGTAGTAAAACTATATATATATATATATATACATATATATATATATATATATATATATATATATATATATATATATATATATATATATATATATATGTATGTATGTATGTATGTATGTATGTATGTATGTATGTATGTATGTATGTATGTATGTATGTATATATATATATATATATATATATATATATATATATATATATATATATATAGTTTTACTACAGAGAAATCCCAGTTTTAATTTTATATATGTAAGTGATCTGCCGCAGATTACAGACCGGACACTGATGTATGGGAAAATTTGCCTCTAGAGCTTATTATAAATGAAAGGAGGTGTTACCAGTGAGACATGTAACTAACAGAACAGTAGATTTCAACTTTGTCTCATAACAAACACATTTGCTGCAGCTCTCAAAGCTCTGTGGTATTGCAGCAATATTACAACACTGCCTGCCTGGAAGCTCAGACAAGTGATCGGGAGAACAGACTGTCAGTCATTACATGTCACACTGGTAATGCTTCCTTTCATTTATAATAAGCTCTGGAGGCAGATACTCATGCAAATCAGTGTCCGGCCCACAGATCTGAACAGCTCACTTACATATAGAAAAACATGGATTTCTCTGGAATAAGACATCAGATGGCAGATATCAAGGTATCATTTTATTCTGCCTCCTTTGACCTGCATGCCTATATACGCCGAGTTTTTCAGCACACTTTTTTTTGTGCTGAAAATGCCCCCCTCGGCTTATATACGAGTCATTGTGACAGAAGAAGGCGGTGGAGAGGAAGCGGCAGGTCACAGGAGGCAGGAGCCAGAGGCTGCGGCGAAAGTCTGTGTCCGCTACTAAAGAGAAAGGAATATTCACTGCACTGGCAATGAATATTAATTTCTCTTATAGCGCGCACAGTTACAGCCGCAAGCTTCCAGCAGTGGCTGGGCCATCACGGGTCCCCGCTCATTAAGGTAATGAATATTCACCTCTCTCCACTTCCATAGGTGTGGAGAGAGGTGAATATTCTTTACCTTAATGAGCGGGGACATGTGATTGCTCGGCAGGAAGAGCTGTTGACACCGGAACAGGCGAGCTGGGAAGGTAAGTAGGATGAGTTATTTTTTTATAGTGATAAGGAACCATGCATACAAGGACAGGGATGGGGAGCCATGCATCCAAGGATAGGGGATAAGGAGCCACGCATACAAGGACAGGGACGGGGAGCCATGCATACAAGGACAGGGATGGGGAGCCATGCATACAAGGATAGGGGATAAGGAGCCAAGCATACAAGGATAGGGGATAAGGAGCCAAGCACACAAGGACAGGGATGAGGAGCCATGCATACAATGACAGGGACGGGGAGCCAGGCATACAGGAACAGGGATGGGGAGCCAGGCAGACAGGGATGGGGAACCATGTATACCAGGATAGGGATGAGGGGACAATGCATACCCGGTTTAAACTTGAGTCAATACGTTTTCCATGGCAAAATTAGGTGCCTCAGCATATACTCGGGACGACTTATACATGAGTATATATGGTAAATCGGCTGATGAGAATATGGTTGTCCCTACTGACACATTTCCCATTAAAATACTACTTTATTTAAATACCCATTGAATTTATGACAGGATGCAGTCTTTTGGGGTAAGATTCAATCAGCATGGCACATCCACAATTTGCAATCTTTCCTCCTCTTCTATACAGCAGCGCTCCAAATCTGACAGATTTCAAGGGCATCTCCTTTGTACAGCGCTCTCTTCAGATCAAAAGATTTTCACATGGATTCAGGTCTCTTTACTACAGTTTTCTATGGAGAAGACTGAAGGTTTTGATGCAAAATTGACTGATGATATGTGCAACTGCTCATAATCCCCACCACCTTGCCTAAAGCCCCAGTTCCAGCTGCCAAAATATTGCACCAGAGAATAATGCTGCCTCCACCATTCTTCAATGTGGGATAGTGCTCTTTTGGTGGTGATTAGTTTTGGCTTTGCACCAAACATACCTTTTGGAATTATGGCTAAAAGGTTCAACCTTTTTCTCATCTCACCATAACACCTTTTCCCACATGCTTTTGGCAGACTTGATGTATGATGTTATTTCATTTCCCCCTTCAAAATAATTTCAAATTGTTTCTCAATGGATTTTTACAGATTATGGGTGACATTGGACGTGGAAAAACTGTTCTTCTTGGTATCATTTTTAACACCATAAAAATCTGGCATCTTAACAGGGATGTGTAGACTTTTTAGATCCACTGTACTTAGCTTGGATTGCCCACAACGGTAATATTGTGCAGACTCCCCTGAGCCCAATGTTCACACTTTTGATACACACATAAAACCGGAATTAAAAAACAAAAATAAAAATTTACCTCCAAACCCAAAAGTAGAGATATTGCACATTGTGAAAATGACACCCAGCACTTTAAATTAATGATTGTTCTTTTGCATGTTTAAATCACTTTATGTAAAAAATACATAAAAATTCATGTTTGCAGTTAAAGATTTGACTTAAAGGGATTGTCCCACAAAAAAGTTAATTTGAATCAATAGATCTTGGAATAATAATAGGTTCCACAATTGGAGGTCTTAAACAAAAAAAATGTTCCTGTGCTGAGATAAGGTACCTTCACACTGAACGATATCGCTAGCGATCCGTGACGTTGCAACGTCCTGGCTAGCGATATCGTTCAGTTTGACAGGCAGCAGCGATCTGGATCCTGCTGTGCCATCGTTGGTCAGAGCAGAAAGTCCAGAACTTTATTTGGTCGCTGGACTCCCGCAGACATCGCTGAATCGGCGTGTGTGACGCCGATTCAGCGATGTCTTCACTGGTAACCAGGGTAAACATTGGGTTACTAAGCGCAGGGCCACGCTTAGTAACCCGATGTTTACCCTGGTTACCAGCGTAAACGTAAAAAAAAAAAAAACACTACATACTTACATTCCGGTGTCTGTCCCCCGGCGCTGTGCTTTCCTGCACTGGCTGTGAGCGCCGGCCAGCCGTAAAGCACAGCGGTGACGTCACCGCTCTGCTTTACGGCTGGCAGGCGCTGACAGTGCAGAGAAGTACAGTGCCGGAGGACAGACACTGGAATGTAAGTATGTAGTGTTTGTTTTTTTTACGTTTACGCTGGTAACCAGGGTAAACATCGGGTTACTAAGTGCGGCCCTGCACTTAGTAACCCCATGTTTACCCTGGTTACCAGGGGACCGGCATCGTTGGTCGCTGGAGAGCTGTCTGTGTGACAGCTCTCCAGCGATCACACAGCGACGCTGCAGCGATCGGGATCGTTGTCTAGATCGCTGCAGCGTCGCTTAATGTGACGGTACCTATAATCTTATAAATGTGCCCCTGCTGTGTACTGTGTAATTGGCATGTCTGACCATACACGAACATGGTCTGATCATTCCACCTCTCCTGAGCAGGGGAAGAAGGAAAAAAAAGTGAACAGACATTACAGCACAAGATCGCACATGATTCTTTCTTAGAAGTAAAACATTGTTTAACCCCTTCACGTCGCAGCCCTTTTTTGTTTTTGCGTTTTTGTTTTTCACTCCCCTCCTTCCCAGAGCCATAACTATTTATTTTTCCGTTAATATGGCCATGTGAGGGCTTATTTTTTGCGGGAAGAGTTGTACTTTTGAACGACACCATTGGTTTTACCATGTCTTGTACTTTAAAATGGGAAAGAAATTCCAAGTGTGGTGAAATTGCAAAAAAAAAAGTGCAATCCCACACTATTTTTTTGTTTGGCTTTTTTGCTAGGTTCACTAAGTGCTAAAACTGACCTGATATTATGATTCTCCAGGTCATTACGAGTTCATCGACACCTAACATGTCTAGGTTATACTTTAAGTGGTGAAAAAAAACGCGCCATTTTCCGATACCCATAGCGTCTCCATTTTTCGTGATCTGGGGTTGGGTGAGGGCTTATTTCTTGCGTGCCGAGCTGGCGTTTTTAATAATACCACATTTGTGCAGATACGTTCTTTTGATTGCCCGTTAATGCATTTTAATGTACAAAAAAGCTGACATGTCGCGACTTTGATGTGGGCTCACCGCCGGAGCCCACATCAAAGGGGGAAACACGACATGCGCCGTACTAGTACGGGGCATGTCGTGAAGGGGTTAAAAACAAGGCAGTTTCACCTCACAGAAAGAATCAGCCGTGACCCCAGCTGTAATGTCTGTATACTCTCTTGCTTCCCCCCTGCCCAGGAGCTGTGGAATGATCAGACCATGTTCCTGCAGGTTCAGACACGGCCATTACACAGTACACAGCAGGGGCACATTTATAAGATTATATCAGAACAGGAACATTTTATTTGCACACCTCCAATTGTGAAAATTATTATTATTCCAAGATCTATTTATTAAAATGAACTCTGGTTCGTGGTGAAACCCTTAAAGCAAAAGCAGAGGCACACAAGAGCCCCAAAAGTAAAAAAAACAAACAAACAACATTTGTAGTCAATGTATCTCCGTTCTGACCGAAAACGAAGAGCACATATCCTCATTTTAGTAATGGGGCTGGTAACGAAGAAAAGTTCATATATTCCCACCCCCTACTGGATGTAAGAGGAAAGCAATGACGGTAACTGGCAGAGATATTGTCTCCTGATGTTACAACACGATATCATAATAAAGTCAACTCACCCTCATTAGCGGAAAATTTCAGCAGAAGGACACGGCTTGATCCAAGTCCAACAAAAGTAAATCCGAGCAGAAAGGTGTGCAAGATGGATTTGGAGAAGCATGATGGATTGGTGCAGGTCTTGCACATCATGGTAGTCAGGGTCAGCCCAGCATTTCCTAATGAAATTAAGATCAGATACAGGCGAGGGGTGAATCTTATGTGCACAGTACGTGCCACAGCTCGCATGGATACGCTTTTGGAGGTCTGAACTTCCTCCAGAGCTGAGAATATAACGCAGAGCAAGATCAGGTGCTGAAATCAGCGTCAGCAGTAAAGACAAGTGCGGGAAGACGGCTGACACTTAAATTACCAATCAGTAACGGGAATATAAAAAAAATACAAAGTACAGTCCTTAGTTGTGTTACAAAGAGTTCACAGGAAATTGCCACAATATGGCTCTCTCAATCTGCTGGCATTGTGTCATGGTGACATCTCCCTGTGTCCCTGCATACATGTAATATGTGGCACATAGCGCATGCAGAGTGAATGGTGGCAGCATTAGGCAGGGTTTAGTGCGGCCACACTTGCCAGACTAGGGCATTTGCCAGATCATTTACTTAATCACAGAGTTGATATTCTCAGCAATAATCAAACGATTTGTGGCCATATATAGGTTTGAAATCTCGTAAAGTCAATTACTGAACGCTGGACATGATTTAGTAGGCATAAAGCAGCAGAAGGGCTTCCTCTAAAGGGAATCTGACAGCTGAGAAAGTTTTGGGGATATAATCAGAGAAGCATTAGTAGGGGCAGAGATCCTGATTCCAGGGATGTGTCACGTGCTCAGCAGGTTGCTGTAGTTTCAATACAATCAATGCTTTATCAGCAGGAGATCATTATTACAGGATTCGGTGTGGTGTGCTAGGCGGTCCAGCTGTGACTCCATCCCTGATTGGCAGCTAGCTCACAATGCAGTGTATACAGGAAGCAAAGCTGACAATCAGTGGTGTGAGCGAGGTTATACACAGCTCTGCATTCACAGTACTGCTACATCTACCGCCGAGAAAGCAGCAATTTTATC
Organism: Ranitomeya imitator; assembly: GCF_032444005.1. Lineage (NCBI taxonomy): Eukaryota > Metazoa > Chordata > Amphibia > Anura > Dendrobatidae > Ranitomeya > Ranitomeya imitator. The sequence goes on from NC_091284.1 coordinate 183,103,787, forward strand.
AAAACTACAGCAGGCAGTCCAGTAAGTGATAGATCACTGGAATCAGGGCCTCTGCTCATACATCATGCTGCTCTCAGATTCACACCTTTACGACCCATGGGTACGTCATATGTCGCCTCCCCCTCTTTCATGTGTACTCCAGTGATGAGCCTGCATCTTTTCTGGCCCAAATCAGATGTCAAGTGCCCCTAACAGCCGCAGGTGGAATTGTGATCCACCCGCGGCTGTTAGTTAACATGTTAAATTAAGCTGTCAATTTCTGGAAGCACATGACAAACCACACCCATAGGCGCCCCTGTCACACGATTGCGGTGCGCTGATGGGTTGGCATGACAAGCTGGGGTCTGCAGGAGACCCCCATGTTTGTCATTGCTGATCTGCTATGAGCACCACCCCGTGGCCGGCGTTCATAGCAGACAATTTCTGCTACACATAGCAGTGCTTCAGACGATCGCAGCGCCAAGTCTCCTACGGGTTTTCTGGTGGAAGCTGCTTCAGGAAACGTTTTTCATTAAGGAGTTATTTTTATTTCTAGCAGCAGTTTTTGAAGCGTTTATTACCTGAAGTGTTTCTTGCAGACTTGAGTAGACAATGTTGAGTTTGGAGTATTTTACATTGGGAGCTTTTTCAAAGAGGTGACATGCACTTTATTTCCACCAGGTGTTTTTCAAAAGCTGAAAAAAAAAAAAAAAAACAACACTGAATAGTCTGAACATAGGACAAGCAAAGTTTTATATTAGAAAATAGGAAGAATCTCTCAAGAATTTTTTTTAATGATTTTCCATATTTCTTTCTTTTAAAACGGAGCCTGCCAGCAGGATTGCGCAGAGTACCCTACAGACACTGATAGGTCGGCACAGTTACACTGAGTACAATGATACCTTGGGTGATGAAGTCCGTCTTGTGGTTGTTGTGTAATCTTTATTTTCAGCTTTGAGTTAATGATCTGCTCCTGCTCCGGGGGCGGCCTGTGGGCCAGGGCAATGGGCATCCAGGGCTCTACCACATGGCTGAAGGCTGGATCCCACTGAAGTGCTGAAAATTGCTAAAATAAGCCATGCTGCACCGGATATTTTCTAATTCATCTGTAATAAACGGTAACCATTTCTGCGCCAAACTATTTCAAATTTTCATTTTATATACAGAACAGCAGCATGCACTTTAAGTTTTCATGAAATGTCCTAATGATGTGAATAAGTTCATCAGACAAAAGGAGGCCGATATACGGAGGAGGCCGATATAAGGGCAGCCTCTGCCATATGCCCATTGTTATTTAGGGCAGCCTCCGCCATACGCTCATTGTTATACAGGGAGGCCTCCGCCATACGCCCATTGTTATATACACAAAAGGTTGATACATCAATTGAAAATAATGGGGATAGGGGAAAATATGTGCAAGTGGGTTGAGAGGCGGCTCAGGGATAGGAAACAAAGGGTGGTTATTAATGGAGCACACTCGGACTGGGTAGCGGTTAGCAGTGGGGTACCACAGGGGTCAGTATTGGGCCCTCTACTTTTTAACATATTTATTAATGACCTTGTAGGGGGCATTCAGAGCAGAATTTCAATATTTGCAGATGACACTAAACTCTGCAGGGTAATCAATACAGAGGAGGACAATTTTATATTACAGGATGATTTATGTAAACTAGAAGCTTGGGCTGATAAATGGCAAATGTGCTTTAATGAGGATAAATGTAAGGTCATGCACTTGGGCAGAAGTAATAAGATGTATAATTATGTGCTTAATTCTAAAACTCTGGGAAAAACCGTCAATGAAAAAGACCTGGGTGTATGGGTGGATGACAAACTCATATTCAGGGGCCAGTGTCAGGCAGCTGCTACTAAGGCAAATAAAATAATGGGAGGCATTAAAAGAGGCATAGATGCTCATGAGGGGAACATAATTTTACCTCTATACAAGTCACTAGTTTGACCACACTTAGAATACTGTGCACAGTTCTGGTCTCCGGTGTATAAGAAAGACATAGCTGAACTACAGCGGGTGCAGAGAAGAGCGACCAAGGTTATTAGAGGACTGGGGGGTCTGCAATACCAAGATAGGTTATTACACTTGGGGCTATTTAGTTTGGAAAAACAAAGACTAAGGGGTGATCTTATTTTAATGTATAAATATATGAGGGGACAGTACAAAGACCTTTCTGATGATCTTTTAAATCATAGACCTGAAACGGACAAGGGGGCATCCTCTGCGTTTGGAGGAAAAAAGGTTTAGGCATAATAACAGACGCGGGTTCTTTACTGTAAGAGCAGTGAGACTATGGAACTCTCTGCCGTATGATGTTGTAATGAATGATTCATTACTTAAATTTAAGAGGGACTGGATACATTTCTGGAAAAGTATAATGTTACAGGGTATATACACTAGATTCCTTGATAGGGCGTTGATCCAGGGAACTAGTCTGATTGCCGTATATGGAGTCGGGAAGGAATTTTTTTCCCCAATGTGGAGCTTACTCTTTGCCACATGGTTTTTTTTGCCTTCCTCTGGATCAACATGTTAGGGCATGTTAGGTTAGGCTATGGGTTGAACTAGATGGACTTATAGTCTTCCTTCAACCTTAATAACTATATATAGGGAGGCCTCCGCCATACGCTCATTGTTATATAGGGAGGCCTCCGCCATACGCTCATCGTTATATAGGGAGGCCTCCGCCATACGCTCATTGTTATATAGGGCGGCCTCCGCCATACTCTCATCGTTATATAGGGAGGCCTCCGCCATACGCTCATCGTTATATAGGGAGGCCTCCGCCATACGCTCATCGTTATATAGGGAGGCCTCCGCCATACGCTCATCGTTATATAGGGAGGCCTCCGCCATACGCTCATCGTTATATAGGGAGGCCTCCGCCATACGCTCATCGTTATATAGGGAGGCCTCCGCCATACGCTCATCGTTATATAGGGAGGCCTCCGCCATACGCTCATCGTTATATAGGGCGGCCTCCGTCATACGCTCATCGTTATATAGGGCGGCCTCCGCCATACGCTCATCGTTATATAGGGCGGCCTCCGCCATACGCTCATCGTTATATAGGGCGGCCTCCGCCATACGCTCATCGTTATATAGGGCGGCCTCCGCCATACGCTCATCGTTATATAGGGCGGCCTCCGCCATACGCTCATCGTTATATAGGGCGGCCTCCGTCATACGCTCATCGTTATATAGGGCGGCCTCCGTCATACGCTCATCGTTATATAGGGCGGCCTCCGTCATACGCCCATTGTTATATAGGGCGGCCTCCACCATACGCTCATTGTTATATAGGGAGGCCTCCGCCATACGCTCATTGTTATATAGGGCGGCCTCCACCATACGCTCATTGTTATATAGGGAGGCCTCCGCCATACGCTCATTGTTATATAGGGCGGCCTCCGCCATACGCTCATTGTTATATAGGGAGGCCTCCGCCATACGCTCATTGTTATATAGGGGGCGGCCTCCGCCATACGCTCATTGTTATATAGGGCGGCCTCCGCCATACGCTCATCGTTATATAGGGCGGCCTCCGTCATACGCCCATTGTTATATAGGGCGGCCTCCACCATACGCTCATTGTTATATAGGGAGGCCTCCGCCATACGCTCATTGTTATATAGGGCGGCCTCCACCATACGCTCATTGTTATATAGGGAGGCCTCCGCCATACGCTCATTGTTATATAGGGCGGCCTCCGCCATACGCTCATTGTTATATAGGGAGGCCTCCGCCATACGCTCATCGTTATATAGGGCGGCCTCCGTCATACGCCCATTGTTATATAGGGCGGCCTCCACCATACGCTCATTGTTATATAGGGAGGCCTCCGCCATACGCTCATTGTTATATAGGGCGGCCTCCACCATACGCTCATTGTTATATAGGGAGGCCTCCGCCATACGCTCATTGTTATATAGGGCGGCCTCCGCCATACGCTCATTGTTATATAGGGAGGCCTCCGCCATACGCTCATTGTTATATAGGGGGCGGCCTCCGTCATACGCTCATCGTTATATAGGGCGGCCTCCGTCATACGCTCATCGTTATATAGGGCGGCCTCCGTCATACGCTCATCGTTATATAGGGCGGCCTCCGTCATACGCTCATCGTTATATAGGGCGGCCTCCGTCATACGCTCATCGTTATATAGGGCGGCCTCCGTCATACGCTCATCGTTATATAGGGCGGCCTCCGCCATACGCTCATTGTTATATAGGGAGGCCTCCGCCATACGCTCATTGTTATATAGGGGGCGGCCTCCGCCATACGCTCATTGTTATATAGGGGGCGGCCTCCGCCATACGCTCATTGTTATATAGGGCGGCCTCCGCCATACGCTCATTGTTATATAGGGCGGCCTCCGTCATACGCTCATTGTTATATAGGGCGGCCTCCGTCATACGCTCATTGTTATATAGGGCGGCCTCCACCATACGCTCATCGTTATATAGGGCGGCCTCCGTCATACGCTCATTGTTATATAGGGGGCGGCCTCCGCCATACGCTCATTGTTATATAGGGCGGCCTCCGCCATACGCTCATTGTTATATAGGGCGGCCTCCGTCATACGCTCATTGTTATATAGGGCGGCCTCCGCCATACGCTCATTGTTATATAGGGCGGCCTCCGCCATACGCTCATTGTTATATAGGGCGGCCTCCGCCATACGCTCATTGTTATATAGGGCGGCCTCCATCATATGTTGGGTGGCTCAGTGGTTAGCATTGTGGCTTTACAGCGCTGGGTCCTTGGTGCAAATCCCACCAAGGACATCTGCAGGAGTGTGTACGTTCCCCCATGTTGTTCGCGTCGGTTTCCTCCCACAAGCCACATTCATACTGATAGGTGTTTATATTGTGAGCCCCAATGGGGACAGTGCCGATAACGTACAGCGCTGTGGACTATGACAGCGGTACAGAAGCCGGCACAGCAGTACATCCCACAGCTCAGGACTTGTACAGAGGGAATGTCCAGCGCTCACATGGAGCCGTCACGTGACACAAGGCTCGGCAGGACAGTGCTCGGTGTACAGTACGGGAACATCCCGGTGACCGCTACTCACCTGAGGAGCCACCGGCAGGGAGCGGACACCAGGACTCGGACACGTCAGCCGCGGACTGCCCCACATCTCACCGCAAAACCAGACTCACAAATCTACACACTTCCGGGTTATGACGTCACGCGTTCCACACCTCGCTCTCAGATCACAGCGAAGAAAAATTTACATATTTAAAGTTATATACTAAAACAAATCTAGCTCTGCGTAAACCAGCAGCGGCATAACGAGCATAAACCTGGTTCAGACTAATAACACACGGCGCTGACCACAGTGTATATGTCAGACACAGTAACATTACACGAAAATAACAAACAAGCTAAACGCCACGCCCATTTTTCATGGGCATGCGCAGCTTACATTTCCGGGTGTGGCGCCCCCATGTGACCGGCACTGGAGTAGAGGCACAGGGCGGAGAGGTTCTTTGAGAGACCCTGCTAGCAGGTGAGAGCGGCTGCCATGAGGATGTGCGTTCTCTGTCAGCGCTGTCTCCAGCGATCACATGTGTGTTCTGTTCTGCAGCGCCCCTGTGTGGGGAGACAGGAGACATGCAGAGCGTCATCAACACGGTGAAGGGCAAGGCGCTGGAGGTGGCGGAGTACCTGACTCCTGTGCTGAAGGTGAGCACCGCCATCATTGCCAGGGGTATAACCTCCATCATCCTGCCATCACTCCTCAGCTGGTGGGCGTTACACTGCTGTGTCCTCTTTCTGGCACCCCATAGATCTCGGTCCCACGGATCCCTGCCCGTCCCACGGACCCCTGCCCGTCCCACGGACCCCTGCCCGTCCCACGGACCCCTGCCCGTCCCACGGACCCCTGCCCGTCCCACGGATCCCCCCCCTCCTCGCTCCCAGCCTGTCCCACAGATCCCCCCCCCCCCTCCTCGCTCCCAGCCCGTCCCACGGATCCCTGCCCGTCCCACGGATCCCTGCCCGTCCCACGGATCCCTGCCCGTCCCACGGATCCCTGCCCGTCCCACGGACCCCTGCCCGTCCCACGGATCCCCCCCCTCCTCGCTCCCAGCCTGTCCCACAGATCCCCCCCCCCTCCTCGCTCCCAGCCTGTCCCACAGATCCCCCCCCTCCTCGTTCCCAGCCTGTTCCACAGATCCCCCCCTCCTCGCTCCCAGCCTGTCCCACAGATCCCCCCTCTCCTCGCTCCCAGCCTGTCCCACAGATCCCCCCCCCTCCTCGTTCCCAGCCTGTTCCACAGATCCCCCCCCTCCTCGCTCCCAGCCTGTCCCACAGATCCCCCCCCCCCTCCTCGCTCCCAGCCTGTCCCACAGATCCCCCCCCCTCCTCGCTCCCAGCCTGTCCCACAGATCCCCCCTCTCCTCGCTCCCAGCCTGTCCCACAGATCCCCCCCCTCCTCGTTCCCAGCCTGTTCCACAGATCCCCCCCCTCCTCGCTCCCAGCCTGTCCCACAGATCCCCCCCCCCTCCTCGCTCCCAGCCTGTCCCACAGATCCCCCCCCCTCCTCGCTCCCAGCCTGTCCCACAGATCCCCCCCCTCCTCGCTCCCAGCCTGTCCCACAGATCCCCCCCCCCTCCTCGCTCCCAGCCTGTCCCACAGATCCCCCCCTCCTCGCTCCCAGCCTGTCCCACAGATCCCCCCCCTCCTCGCTCCCAGCCTGTCCCACAGTTCCCCCCCCTCCTCGCTCCCAGCCTGTCCCACAGATCCCCCCCCCTCCTCGCTCCCAGCCTGTCCCACAGATCCCCCCCCTCCTCGCTCCCAGCCTGTCCCACAGATCCCCCCCCTCCTCGCTCCCAGCCTGTCCCACAGATCCCCCCCCTCCTCGCTCCCAGCCTGTCCCACAGATCCCCCCCCCTCCTCGTTCCCAGCCTGTCCCACAGATCCCCCCCCCTCCTCGCTCCCAGCCTGTCCCACAGTTCCCCCCCCCCCCCTCCTCGCTCCCAGCCTGTCCCACAGACACCCCCCCTTCTCGCTCCCTGTCCGTCCCACAGGTTCCCATTCCATGTCTCCCCATCCCATGGATCTCCTCCTCCCTGCCCTTCGCACGGATCCCCCCCACCCTTCACTGCACGTCCCATGGATCCCCCTGCCATCGGTGATTTCTCCATAGACAACTCCCTGTAAATATTTCTTCACAGTCCTTAATTCTAGCAGATGTGTGCCAGCCTGTGTGCCAGCCTGTCACTTTTTGTGCCCGGGTATCTAGGAAGAGTTACATTCTCCTACCTGAAAGGTTGCTCTGTCTCTTAGTAGGCAAAACAATATAATCTTGTAGTTATGATACCTTTTAATGGCTAACAAAATTAAAATGATTTTATAAAGCTTTTGAGACTTCTCAGGTCCCTTCATCAGGCGCTATTTCTGAAGAAACACAAATATATGCGCAAACAAAAAAACAGCGGCGTGACATAATAAATGAACATTTACATAAACCAACTGAGCTCAGAGAATGAATCCTTAATTGGATTAGATTAGTGGGATGAACGTTTTAGGATATGTGCACACCTTGTGGATTTTGCTGCGGCTCTGCAGCTGTCTTGACGCTGCGGATTCGCAGTTTTCCATGCGTTGTTCAGTACTGTGTAAACCTATGGGAAACAAAATCCGCAGTGCCCATGGTGCGGGAAAAAACGCACGGAAACGCTGCATTGTTTATTCCGCAGCATGTTCATTCTTTGTGTGGATTCCGCAGCGGTTTACACCTGCTCCATAATAGGAATCCGCAGGTTTAAAACCGCAGGTGGAATCCGCACAAAAACCCCATAAAATCCACTGTAAATCCGCAGGTAAAACGCAGGGCTTTTTTTCTGCGGATTTCTCAAAACAGGTGCGGAAAAATCCGCAGAGGTTCCGTCTACATGTGCACATAACGTTACTGTCTGTGGAGCAGATTCTTCAGATTCTGTAGTAAGTCCTGACAGATTTAGTCCAGTGTGGATGGAATCGGAGACTCTAAGTTTCTATTCCCAAACCCTTCAATGTTTTTGTGATTTAAAGTTGCCTTTTATTATGACAATTTTCATAATGTTTAAGTTGTGTCTCGGACCACAGAAATGTTTGGCCGCTGGTAAATGTGTTTTATTATTTTATCTGTCATGTATCTTTGCTCTCAGTCTCTGTCTTGTTTTTCATACGTGGAGACCCCCATTAAGGCATATAGTTAAAACCATCAGTATTGTAGAACTGGTTAAAGCCTGATGCAAGAAGGAACAGCTAATACCCAAAGGACTGAGCTTAAAGAATCCTTTTTGGAACAACTACAGCACTCATTATTCACAACCTCCCCACCTCCATTGATTATCAGATCATTAGAGCCATAAAAATCCCTAGAAGTCAATTGCTTCAATACGGAGGAAAATAATCATGTATCTGGTGATGGCCTACAACCCACAGCTAGAGGTACTGAGAAAAAATACTGAAAGAACTTCACAACCTACACAAGGACAAATGCCTAAAGACAATATTCAAAGACCCTCCCTTGCTGTGCTACAGGCAACCTCCAAATTTAAGAAACCTCATGATCCGAAGTTCAATGCCTTCAGATACACTGAGAGGAACATATCCGTGCAATGTGAAGAGCTGCAAAACCTACACTGATGTAGAGACGAAAGATAGGATACAGATCCCCGACACACAGTGTTATAAGATTCCAAAGACATTCACATGTTCTTCTTCCAATGTGGTGTACTTTCTGTGCACTATATGTACTATTGGGGGCCTCTATGGGATAGAAACAGGGCAGAAACTGAGAGCAAGGATGAGGTCTCATCGCAAAACTACTAAAGATTAAAAAAAAAAAAAAGCATTTATCAGTGGCCAATCATTTATGTGATCCAGGACACAACATAAACAATATGAAAGTTGTCATATTAAAAGGCAATTTTGAATCGCAAAAACATTACAGGGTTTGGGAATACAAACGTATTAGTCTTTGATTCCATCCACACCGGACTAAATCCAGTATATTGGGACTATAAAGGTACCGTCACACTCAGCGACGCTGCAGCGATATAGACAACTAACCGATCGCTGCAGAGTCGCTGTTTAGGTCGCTGTAGAGACGTCAAACACGGCAACTCCAGAACGATGCAGGAGCGATCCAGTGACGTAACGGCGACTCACTTCTCGTTCTCGCTGGTTGTTAGCTCCATGTAAAACAGCCGGAGTGTACCGATCCGACACACATCTAGGGGCCCTATGCTCGTTGCTGGCATCGTTGCTTTTGATGTCAAACATGACGATACACGCCGACCTGGTGATGAAATAAAGTTCTGGACTTCTAGCTCCAACCAGCGATGGCACAGCGGGATCCAGATCGCTGCTGCGTGTCAAACACAATGAGATCGCTATCCAGGACGCTGCAACGTCATGGATCGTTGTCGTTCTTGTTGCTGAGTGTAACAGTACCTTAAAGGTACTTTCACACTGAACGATATCGCTAGCAATCCGTGACGTTGCAGCGTCCTCGCTAGCGATATCGTTCAGTTTGACAGGCAGCAGCGATCAGGATCCTGCTGTGATGTCGTTGGTCGCTGCAGAAAGTCCAGAACTTTGTTTCGTCGCTGGACTTCCTGCAGACATCGCTGAATCGCCGTGTGTGACGCCGATTCAGCGATGTCTTCACTGGTAACCAGGGTAAACATCAGGTTACTAAGCGCAGGGCCGCGCTTAGTAACCCGATGTTTACCCTGGTTACTAGTGTAAAAGTTAAAAAAACAAACACTACATACTTACGTTCCGCTGTGTGACAGCTCTCCAGCGACCAAACAGCGACGCTGCAGCGATCGACATCATTGTCGGTATCGCTGCAGCGTCGCTCAGTGTGAAGGTACCTTAAGACTTTCACACCACTAATCTAATCCAATTAAGGATTCAGCCTCTGAGCTCAGTTTTTGTTTATTCAAAGGTTTATTTATTTTACCATGCACCTCTTTTTTTTATTTGTTTGTGCATGCAGAAACTTTGTTATACTGTGCCTGAGGAAGGGACCTAAGGCCATGTTCACACGTTCCTGATTTCCATCCTTTTTTTTCTGCACTAAAAACCGCAGCTCTTGGCAGAAAACGCAGGTCCTTTTTTTGATGCGTTTTTTAGTGCGTTTTTTTATGCAGTTTTCTATGCAGAGTCTGTGTGTTTTCTAGGGAGTTTTTTAGGGTTAAAATGGCTGAAAATACCCTAACCCTACCCCTAACCCTATTCTAACCTTAGTGGGAAAAAAAAAATTCTTTATTTTTTTTATTGTCCCTACCTATGGGGGTGACAAAGGGGGGGGGGGGGTCATTTACTATTTTTTTTTATTTTGATCACAGTGCTCCCGGCCGGCAGATTCGGTGGGAGCACTGCGCATGCGCCCGCCATTTTGGAAGATGGCGGCGCCCAGGGAGAAGACGGACGGACGGACGGACACCGGGAGGCCGGGTAAGTATAAGGGGGGGAGATGAGGGCACGGGGGGGGGGGGGGCGTCGGAGCACGGGGGGGGTGGCGTCGGAGCATGGGGGGGTGGGAATGGGGCACGGGGGGCAGCCACACTGCAGCGGTTCTGCACCACAAACCGCAGTAAAACCCGCAGATATATTTTTCATCTGCGGGTTTTACTGCGGGTTTGACCTCACAATGGAGGTCTATGGGTGCAGAACCGCTGCAGTTTTGCAAAAAGAAGTGACATGGTACTTCTTTTTTACCGCAGCTATTCAGCGCGGCTTTTTTTCCCGATTCCCGCATCATGTGCACAGTGGTTCCTGTTTTCCATAGGGTACAGTGTACTGTACCCTGCATGGAAAACAGCTGCGGAGCCGCAGCGGGAAAATCGCGGCGGTTCCGCAGTAAAAAACGCACTGTGTGAACATGGCCTAAAGGTACCTTTACACTAAACGATTTACCAACGATCACGACCAGCGATACGACCTGGCCGCGATCGTTGGTAAGTCATTGTGTGGTCGCTGGGGAGCTCTCACACAGACAGCTCTCTCCAGCGACCAACGATCAGGGGAACGGCTTCGGCATCGTTGAAACTGTCTTCAACGATGCTGAAGTCCCCGGGTAACCAGGGTAAACATCGGGTTACTAAGTGCAGGGCCGCGCTTAGTAACCCAAAATTTACCCTGGTTACCATTGTAAAAGTAAAAAAAAAAAAACACTACATACTTACATTCCGATGTCTGTCACGTCCCCCGGCGTCAGCTTCCCTGCACTGTGTAAGCGCCAGCCGTAAAGCAGAGCGGTGACGTCACCGCTGTGCTCTGCTTTATGGCCGGCCGGCGCTGACAGTGCAGGGAAGCTGACGCCGGGGGACGTGACAGACACCGGTAGGTGTCCTACCCTTTAATGTTAGATGTGGGTTTGCTCATGTGCCTAATCTGCTGGTTTCAGCAGAGTGGGCTGATGGTTTTAAGTACCGTATGTCTTAAGTCTCTGGTTAAAGGGAACCTGTCGGCAGGATCAGTGACCTGAGGGATCAGTGACCTGTTATAAGCCATCAGTATGAATACCTAACCATAGCACCACATGCAGACCCCCACAGGCCGCCCCGGAGCACGAGCAGATCACTAACTCAAAACTGAAAATAAAGGTTAAACAACCACAAGACGGATTTCATCAAGCAAGGTATCATATTAATCAGTATAACAAAGCCGACATGACAATGTCTGTAGGTTACTGTGCACAATCCTGCTCACAGATTCCCTTTAATAGAGTTACAACCCTTCCTCCTTTCACTTTCGGCCTCATTCACACGTCTGTCTTTTGGCCGCATGAGAAAAGCGGACTGAGTTTTACCAGTGATTTATATCAGAAAGCTATCAGTTTGGTCAGAGTTTGATCAGTTTTTTTCCACTGATGTAAAAAAGATTTCTTGACCTTCGTGAAGAAAAACTAACAGCACAAGGATGGCTTCGAGTACTGTCTGAATGATTTCTCAGACCCTTAGACTTTCATTGCCAAGGTTGATCCAACACTCAGATCAATAATCTCACTTAATTTTGCTTCAACAACTCGATCCACAAAAAGTCACTGATGTGAACAGCCACATAGACCATCACAGGTGCAAGTTTAATCTGGGAAACAAACAGCATTCATGTAAGGGTATGTGTCCACGTTCAGGATTTGGTCGGGATTTTTCATCAGTATTTGTAAGCCAAAACCAGGAGTGGAACAATTAGAGGAAAAGTATAATAGAAACATATGCTCCACTTTTGCATTTATCACCCACTCCTGGTTTTGGCTTACAAATACTGATGAAAAATCCTGACCAAATCCTGATGCAATCCTGAACGTGGACACATACCCTAAAAAACCAATGTGTGAATGAGCCCTAAATGTAAATGTGATTTGAAGGGGTTCTACGAGGTACCCAATTATCCTCTAGCAATATAACCTGTTAATTACAAGGAAAGGGGAACTGTTTGGACCTCTATCAATGCAGGGAAGGTGGCTCTTCAGTACCACATAACCCCAGTCTCACACGTCCAGATAATTCCAGTACTGAAAAAATCGGTACCGGAGTTATCCATGTCCGTGTGTCCGTGAGCTCACATAGGTGCAGGAGACAGCGCTAGAGATAAGCGCTGTCCCCTGCATCTGGTGCTGAAGCCGCCATTCATATCTTCTCTCCAGCAGCGTTCGCTGGAAAGAAGATATGAAAAATCCTTTTTTTTTTTTTTCTTGTTTTAAATAAAGATCCATGTCCCCACCCCCTGTGCGCCCGCCCGCTGGTAATAAAATACTCACCCGGCTCCCTCGCAACGTCCTGTCCTCGCCGCACCTTCTCCTGTATGAGCGGTCACGTGGTGCCGCCCATTACAGTCATGAATTTGCAGCTCCACCCCTATGGGAGGTGGAGCCGCATATTCATGACTGTAATCGGCGGCACCACGTGACCGCTCATACAGGAGAAGCTGGTGCTGAGAGGACGCTGCGAGGGAGCCGGTTGAGTATTTTATTACCAGCGGGCGGGCGCACAGGGGGTGGGAGGGGGGTGGGGACATGGATCTTTATTTTAAACAAGAAAAAAAAAAAAGGATTTTTCATATCTTCTTTCTAGCGAACGCTGCTGGAAAGAAGATATGAATGGCGGCTTCAGCACCACGTGTGGGGGTCTGCGCTTACAGTAGCGCTGTCTCCTGCACAGCACACGGACAGCGTCCATGTGCGGTACGTGTTTTACACGGACCCATTGACTTTAATGGGTCCGTGTAATCCGTGCGCTCCCACGAACACTGACATGTCTCTGTGTTTTGCACACGGACACACGGTCCGTGAAAACACGCTGACATGTGCAGAGACACATTGATTTCAATGTGTCTACGTGAGTCAGTGTCTCCGGTACGTGAGGAAACTGTCACCTCACGTACCGGAGCCACTGACGTGTGAAACCGGCCTAAGACTGAAGCAGCGGTCGAGCATGCACACCTGTGCTACTTTGTGATTGCCTGAGAGACAATTTCAGTACTCTCTATTTTTCGTGAGTCTCTTAGGGAGGTGCACGTGCCCGACCTCTGCTCCATTTTGATGGTCTCCATTCACACTGTCCCTGATCCTTCTTGTCATCTTCCTGTGACGCACCATCTGACGGTTTCTCCTTCTGGCCTCCAGCCTTGGATGGATCATCACAGTGACATCACTTGAGAGTATGCACATTGTGACAGAGTCACTGGTGAAGTGATGGAGGGGAGATACGTGTTACTGCGCATGATGGCGTCAGTGATGTGAAACCAGAGTAGTTTCCTCCAGCACACTACGTGTTGAGATGATGGAATGAGTTATGTTATGAGCTGGTTTTAGTCAACCTCCATAGAGCGGGTGGGAGGGAGTCCACCGTATCTCCACATGCAGAGTCCTGACAGGACCTATGTGATGTCAGGATCATGTGATCAGTCACATGATGGAGGAGTCACAAGATCTGGGCTTAAATGGCTGAAGGTCAGAGCTTTCAGTGTTCAAGGGCGTGCCTGAGAAAGATCACTCCAGGAAAGTGTTGCTTGGACTTGTGAACCTGAACAGTGTGTGTTCTGCCAGCCGTGAGCTGGTGGAACCACTCTCACAGAAGGACTGTTTGTTCTGCCACCATTTTGTATGGTTTTCCTGTTTTGCCCAGAGGGCTGTATTTTCTTTACCACACTTTGGTTTATGCTGCCTACAATAAACCAAAGGAAGCTCTTTAAAGACGCAGTGTACCTGTGTCTACCTCTGTGTGCCAAGAGAGCTGATCTACCACAACATGTATGGACCGTCATGAATGAGCCTCTCGTGAAGTTGCTGACATTCTGGCCAAGGCTGGAGAAGCTTTCAAACAAAACATCAAAGGCAGATGTTGGGCAGGATCTGGTGATCACGATATAAGCAGCGGGAATCATCTTAGATAAGTAAATGTATTTCTAAAAGTGGGCCAGTTGTAAAAAAGAGGGGACAACCCCATTAGAGCAGTTCTTCAGAAGAGCGCTAGTGTTGCCTTCTGGGAGAAGGCTGCGAACAGGACTCATCGTATTTTCTGCCTTCCTGAAATAAAACCACCGTCTCACAATGGTTCTAGGAAATGTATGACATGCTTCTATGGAAAACTGGCAGAACCTCACCACTGTGCCACGTGCAAACCTCTGGGAGACTTATGCCGGAAGTATCTCGCAAACACATGATTTCCGTAGGAAGTTTGTAACCTGCAAAATTGTAGATTATAGACGTCCACTTGGCAAGGATTTTTATGAATTTGTTGGGGGGGACCAAACTGCACTAAAGGATAAATGCACAGACTTCTCCACGACTGATTTGTGTCCTTATTTCTCATTCTTATATTTCTTATACAGGAGTCAAAATTTAAGGAGACCGGTGTCATTACTCCTGAAGAGGTAAGTGGCTGTACAGGCCTCCTATTGAATATTTTCTTTATTTTTACATGAGACCAGCACCTTACACATAAACCTCTTTAAAAATAACTTGCCCCCATATTGAAAGTGACCAATTTCCTTTTATTATATTCACATTGCTCTCCAAGTATTCTGCTTTTTTTTTCTGTATTTATAAATTCGCCATTTGATTACAGATACCCCCTTTGTATGTTAATTGCTATTGTCTTTACCAAAGGGTGGCCTAAAGATACATCCCCAGAAAATCTTGAGCCACGCCCCATTCGTAAAGGCTAGCATCAAATAAAAAGCCTGTATCTCTGGAACCGTATGACGAAAATAAAAATACAAAAAAAAATATTGCTCAGGGGAGCAATGAGAATGAAACTAGAAGAAACTGTCCACTTTTAAATCAAATGTTTGCCTCACTGCCTTATTGCTGTAGGATTGAAAGGGGTGTCCCACAATCGTCACCTGTGTTCAGGATTGGTTATAAGGGCCTGATCAGTGGGACCCCTACTAATCACTGGAATGGGATCCTGCATCCCAGTGTGAATGGTGTGGCAGTTGTGTATGCACCCTGTGGCTCCATACATTGTCTATTAGACAGTCTGAGATGGCCGAGGACGGAACTCCATGTTTGTTATTACCAGACAGTGAATAGACTAGTAGTGCTTCTTTCAGATGTAGGACCCTGTTGTTGTGATTGCCAGGGATCCCAGTGATCAGACGCTTATCACCTGTCCTAATAACCTGCAGTAATATAGGTAGAGCCATAAGAAGACCATGTGGTGCAAAACTTGACCTAGGTGTGTGTATAGTAGGAGACAAACACAAAGGGTAGGAAGTGGAGAGCAACTTGTAGGTGACATCTTGGCAATTGTGACCATGATGTGGTAGATCCTGAGAAGGTTGATCATGGTTGCCACAGTGTAAATGATCTATTGTCACTACAGATGGCTCTGATCTTCTCATGACCTCTTCCTCTTCAGACTGATGAGGAGTAAGGAGACAACCAATGTGGGACCACATGTATATGGCTGCCATGCCTCCTACTAGTAATAGTAGTGGAAGAGGGTCTTCTTTCATACAAAATCTCATGCGTCTCATGAACAAATGTTTCATCTGACTGTAGTTTTGATGTCTTATTGGCCAACTTGAGTACCACCCCAGGCTGTAGGACAAGATTATCGCTCAGTGCAGCACCCAAAAGTATATACTCTAACATGTTTGCATTTTGTTCACAGTTTCTGGCTGCCGGTGATCACCTGGTTCATCACTGCCCTACTTGGCAATGGTAAGTAGTTTTTTTTTTTCCTTTAACATGTGACACAGTCAAAAGTATGGTTTCCACAGGACCCCGTTAAACAAATTGTTTTTACAAAGCACATGAAATGGATTGCTTGCCATTCACTAAAACGAAGGGTAAGCGTGCTTGGCTGTGTCCCCTAAGGACCATTACCCATAGGGTCCCAGTGGTAAAAAAAAAAAAATTAAATATATAAAATAATGTTTTTAGGCTTTATTTTATTTTTTTTCACTCTGTACCCTAGTATTGAACAGTATATTCTGCTATGTTATCCCATACTGTGAATTAAAATGTAAGCGTTTATCCTGCCCATGTATAGTACAGACCAAAAGTTTGGACACACCTTCTCTTTAAAGATTTTTCTGTGTTTTCATGACTGAAAATTGTACATTCACACTGAAGGCATCAAAACTATGAATTAATACATGTGGAATTATATACTTAACAAAAAAGTGTGAAACAACTGAAATTATGTCTTATATTCTAGGTTCTTCAAAGTAGCCACCTTTTGCTTTGATGACTGCTTTGCACACTCTTGGCATTCTCTTGATGAGCTTCAAGAGGTAGTCACCAGGAATGGTCTTCCAACAATCTTGAAGGAGTTCACAGAGATGCTTAGCACTTGTTGGCCCTTTTGCCTTCACTCTGAGGTCCAGCTCACCCCAAACCATCAGGTCATCTGGTGTAGCACCCCATCACTCTTCTTCTTGGTCAAATAGCCCTTACACAGCCTGGAGGTGTGTTTGGGGTCATTGTCCTGTTGAAAAATAAATCATGGTCCATCTAAACGCAAACCAGATGGAATAGCATGCCGCTGCAAGATGCTGTGGTAGCCATGCTGGTTCAGTATGCCTTCAATTTTGAATAAATCCCCAACAGTGTCATCAGCAAAGCACCCCCACACCATCACACCTCCTCCTCCATGCTTCACGGTGGGAACCAGGCATGTAGTCCATCCGTTCACCTTTTCTGCGTCGCACAAAGACACGGTGGTTGGAACCAACGATCTCAAATTTGGACTCAGACCAAAGCACAGATTTCCACTGTTCTAATGTCCATTCCTTGTGTTCTTTAGCCCAAACAAGTCTCTTCTGCTTGTTGCCTGTCCTTAGCAGTGGTTTCCTAGCAGCTATTTTTCCATGAAGGCCTGCTGCACAAAGTCTCCTCTTAACAGTTGTTGTAGACATGTGTCTGCTGCTAGAACTCTGTGTGGCATTGACCTGGTCTCTAATCTGAGCTGCTGTTAACCTGCGATTTCTGAGGCTAGTGACTCGGATAAACTTATCCTCCGAAGCAGAGGTGACTCTTGGTCTTCCTTTCCTGGGGCGGGCTTCATGTGAGCCAGTTTCTTTGTTGCGCTTTATGGTTGTTGCCACTGCATTTGGGGACACTTTCAAAGTTTGCCCAATTTTTCGGACTGACTGACCTTCATTTCTTAAAGTAATGATGGCCACTCGTTTTTCTTTAGTTAGCTGCTTTTTTTCTTGCCATAATACAAATTCTAACTGTCTGTTCAGTAGGACTATCAGCTGTGTATCCACCAGACTTCTGCACAACACAACTGATGGTCCCAACCCCACTTATAAGGTGAAATCCCACTTATTAAACCTGACAGGGCACAACTGTGAAGGGAAAACCATTCCCGGTGACTACCTCTTGAAGCTCATCAAGAGAATGCCAAGAGTGTGCAAAGCAGTCATCAAAGCAAAATGTGGGTACTTTGAAGAACCTAGAATATGACATTATTTCAGTTGTTTCACACTTTTTTGTTAAGTATATAATTGCACATGTGTTAATTCATAGTTTTGATGCCTTCAGTGTGAGTGTACAATTTTCATAGTCATGAAAATACAGAAAAATCTTTAAATGAGAAGGTGTGTCCAAACTTTTGGTCTGTACTGTATGTTAAGTAAAATCATCCAAAGTTTATTCCATCAACCAGTTCCAGGATGGACTGAGTCAATGTTGTGTCGGCCACATTGGCAGTAAATATACCCGAGGGCTGTTTTACATGACCGAGACATCACTACTTGCACCAATGTTATTCAATGCGGCAGAGCAGCCTTGGGTTTTTATTTTTTGCTGACTGAATCCGATTGTAGGAATAATCGCATCATGCACTAGTTTCCTCCATAAATCGGATGAGACAAGTCTATGGTCACATTAAAAAAAAAAAAAAAATAGGGTGCCATGCAGAGAGACAGTACTAGCATCTGAGTTTTACAGATACATTGCAAGTCTGTAAATGGTTAATATCTGCTGTGAATAACGGATTGCAGAAAGATGGCAAGTGAAGAAAAATCTTCCCACTTTTGGTGATTGAACTGAGTTTGTTTGTTTTTTTATTTTGTTTTTTTTTTAGTTCATTTATTTTAAATGCTTGTGTGAACCTACCCTTAGAAGTTGATTTGGCTTGCGAGAATTGAAATGCGTGAACCCCAAAGGTTAATCTATGTACGGAGGATTTCATTAGATCGAATGAATTGAATGGATATTTGCATTTAGCGGAGCCGACACACAACTGGCTCCGAGCACCGCTGGGATTGTAGGGTGTTTTTTTTTTTTTTTTTGTTTGTTTGTTTGTTTTTTGTTTTGTTTTTTTATTCTGGAGGGTGTGTTGAAACTACTCACTTTTTTTTTTCTGTTATTAAATAATGGAATGCCAAACCATATCACATACCTATGCAAAAGTGACACCCTTATGGTATGTGTGTTTTGGTGGGGCCCCTTGGAAACATTCTGTGTATGCACCATGGCGGGAACACACACTTAACTGTTTATGCCTCTTATAATGTCCTCCAAAGAGAACCAAAAACCTGACAGTTTGAGAGGAAAGCGCATTGATGCCCCTCATTTAGTTGGTTATTACAGGTCTCTGCCCCCATGGGTGCATTGAGAAGACCACCCTTTACACCAGTGTTCCCCAACTCCGGTCCTCAAGAGCCACCAACAGGTCATGTTTTGAGGATTTCCTTAGTATTACACAGGTCAGTGAATGCTTGCCTGTGCAGGTGATCCAATTATCACCTGTGCAATACTAAGGATATCCTGAAAACATGACCTGTTGGTGGCTCTTGAGGACCGGACTTGGGGAACACTGCTTTACACTCTCCTGATTGGACATCCTATTAGTTTAGAAGTGATGTCTTCTATTAGATTGTGCAGTGTTTTTAGTTTGTGTTAAGATGAATATTCCGGCATGTCGCCTACTTAAGAATCGATGGTATCTGCGCGGTGTCAGCCATCTCGTGCTGCTAATGAGCTGACAAACACTAAATAATGCATCACAGGCTCCTCTACAGGGTTTCCTATCTAAGCTTTGTGTATTAGAGGATGGCTGGAAGTTCCCATAGTCTGAAGTCGCATGAAATTTCATTTATTTTCTATGTTGCTGTATTGATTTGTGGGAATATTTCTCTGTCATGTTATACACATTTGTCTTTTTACTTTAGGGCAGCTGGTGAGGAATTAAAAATTAAAGCCTACCTGCCCAATGAAAAGCAGTTTCTAATGACAAAGAATGGTAAGAGCATGCGATATATCGCACAATAGGTTAATTGTGTTACTGTAAGCCATGCTTAGGCCATGTGCACACATTCAGTATTTGGTGAGTTTTTTACCTCAGTATCTGTAAGCCAAAACCAGGAGTGGGTGATAAATACAGAAGTGGTGACGTGTTTCTATTATACTTTTCCTCTGATTGTTCCTCTCCTGGTTTTAGCTTATAAATACTGAGGTAAAAAACTCACCAAATACTGAACATGTGTACGTGGTTTTAAAAATATACCCTGCCATCTTTAAACGGCTACAATACAGACCTGGACAAGTCTTCAACAGGTCTGGGAGCATCCTCCCAACAATTAGCCTTTTCACCTGCTGTATACCAGGCGTACGGTACCCGATTGGGGGCAATTGATGCACATGGAAGAAGCAAAACAGTCCAATAAACGTCCCGCAACTGGAGATGGATGGGACTGGTATTTCAGACTTCTTGAAGTCTTTTTCTTCCACTAGAGATTACGGGAGGGCCACTTATCAGCAGGAATAACCCAGCCAACGACCTCCCTAATAATAATCACAGCTTGCCTTCCTCTATGTTCTCCTCTGTTACAGCTGACAATACCTATATCTGAGAGGACTATATGGGTCTATTTAGCTTCTGGCATTGGGTTCCTCTAACAGGAGAAGCAGAAGGTTCTGTCATATGACCACTGTGTGCTTTCTACCCAGCAAGAGTGGCCTACCAGAGAGAAGGAGCTTGATATTGTCAGTGACCGCAACTTAATGAGTGACTATATTTTTAATTAATTGTTTTACATAAATCAACAGTACAAGTGAAGATGACAGGCTTTCTAAGATATCTGATCATAAAAATCTGTTTCTCCCATCCCCAGTCACTTTTTATCTCTTGCACTGATTATTCAGTCTGACAAACTGCTCAAATCTGTCTACAGTTCTGTCCTCGAGAGATCAAATTACACCTGTTGCTTATAGAATTCTCTGGAGAGGAGAGGGGATGGAGAAAGTGGCAGAGCACTTTAGAAGCCCCTACACCCACATTTTTTTTTTTTTTTTTGTGATTGGAACCTGCAGAAGGGAAAGCCAGTAAACACAAGCCATATACTGGCCGAAAATAGTGTTAGGCTATGTGCACACGTTGCAGATTATTTGCGGTTTTTTAGCGTTTTTGCGCTATAAAAACGCTATAAAACAGCAAATCTGCATACATTAAGCATCCTATCATTTTTAATGAAATCCGCAATTTCTGTGCACACGATGTGCATTTTTCCGCATGAAAAACGCATTGCAGAAAAATAATGCACCTGCTAATTTTGCGGTTTTTTTCGCGGTTTTCCCACTGTCTAATGCATTGGGAAATGTCCGGGAAAAAGCGCGCAAAAACCGCGCAAAAAACACATGCGGTTTTCTTGCGGAAATCTGGCAGAAATATCCGAATTTTCACAGGAATTTTGTGCATGAATTCCTGAACGTGTGCACATAGCCTTAGGGTATGTGCACACGTCAGGATTTCTGGCAGAAATTTTCCTGACAAAAACCGGACATTTCTGCCAGAAATCCGCATGCGTTTTTACCGAGTTTTTCACACGTTTTTGACATGTTTTTGGTGCGTTTCCAAATGCATAGAATAGCTGGAAAAACACAGAAAATCTGCAAAATTAATGAATATGCTGCTTTTTTTTTTACAGCAATGCGTTTTTTTTTCACATTTTCTGTGCACAAAACATGCAGAATGCATTCCAAATGATAGGATGCATAATGTATGCATTTTTAATGAGTTTTTATAGCGTTTTTACCGCGAAAAAACCTTAACGTGTGCACATAGCCTTACTCTCTTGTCAACTGTTTCTTCAGAGAGGAAGTAGCAATTCTAAAAGTCAATATCAACTCTTAACAAGCCTTGTCATATGACTTAGGATAAAAGCTTGACTTTTAGGATTGCTACTTCCTATAGGTGGTACTAGCGTTCTAGTCCTCTCCCTCTCTGAAGAGACAATTTGCATATTTCTCAGAGGAGAATTGCGGCTGAAAAGTCTCCTCACCTTGGCATGTCAGGCTTGACATGTCAATCTCCGCAAGGAGAAACGTTATGTATGTGCAGGTTGTGTCCTTTCTCATGCCTGAGTTCGCATGCTCGCACTACAATCCCACTGACGCAGAGCATAAATGAGCCGGGCTCCAGATAGGGGGATGTGTAAGGCAGAAGCTGTAAGTCATGGCACCTGCATAGCACCACAGGCTCTTTGTTCTGTGATAGTGATTTAAGTGATGGAGGGTTTTCTGCCCTTAATATTTCTATGCGTTGAAAATCACTCCTCATTACTCCTCTCAGTGCCCTGTTATAAAAGATGTAAACAGATGGAGTACTCCGATGAACAGGAAGCCATCATAGAAGAGGATGATGGAGACGGTGGTTGGGTTGACACTTTTCATCATGCAGGTAAGTTATACTTATGGGCTTTAACGTTCCTCCCTTGTCATATAATGTTTATGTATGAAATTCACTAAGCACAGGGACGAGCTGCAAAGTCTTGTGTGAATTGGAGGTTACAGGGGTTGTTCTTTATTTGGGCAAATGAAGAGCAAATTACCAAGGGCTCAATTAGTTAATTAGTTATTTCCAATTTTTCTTAGTATTTTTTTCTTTGTTTTAATCTTGTAGTCACTGCCAAATTCTTTAAAATGGGGCACTCAGTTCATGAACTTGATGCAAAATCGAGGGTACTCTATGCTTTTTGTCTCTACCCTTGGAGTGAGAAGTGCCAATAAAAAGCAACATTTGGTAAAAATCAAATTTTATTATTCCTTTAAAAGATCTGGATAAGAAAAGTTGTCAAGGACAAATGAAAGAAAGACTTGAAAAAAGTGGCGCGAAATGTATAGCAAATAAGCAAATACTAACGTCACTTAAAAAAAAGTGAAAATTACTCCAGATAACTGGAACAGCAGCAATGATGAATCTGGGCTCAAGTCATTATCTCCATTAAATAATAATGGTGTATGGTAAAATATGAATGTGTGTATATACACTAATATATATAATATAGCCAGATCTATCTTGTGCTAACTGATTATTAGGCAAAATGATCTATCTAACTAGTTTTCCCCAATTTGATGACATTAGCAGACTCTTCTCTCTGCTATACATTGCCTGTTCATGTAATATGGGAATTTTTCTACCTTGTGCAGCCAAGCTGAGTGTATTATGTATTTCTTGTTAGCAAAATAAGGATTTTTGGTACTCGCTGTAAAATCTTTCTTATAGCCTTCATTGGGAGACACAGGAACCATGGTTAATGACTTCCCCCCACCAGACTACACCTGGGTAGATGACATCCAGTTATTCAGTAAGTGCAAAAACCGTATTAAAAGCAAAACCCAGACCACCACCATCCCCCACCCCCCAAAGAAGTGATGGTGTTGTGTTCCCCAGGGAAGAGATTTTTGCTGTGAGTACCAAGTATTTTTTTTCTGTCGCTTCATTGGGGGAGAGAGAGGAACCATGGGATGGCCTAGAGTCGTCCTGCAGAAGGCAGAATAACAATCCCTCAGGTTATAACCCGAGAAACTGCCATTTCGTCCCCTTCTGCTAAGACTTGCATTTCTGGACACTAAGCGCTTCACAATGATATGGACAGAAGATTAAGTAATGGCCCCAATGGAATAGAAGAACATGCGTCTTGAGGCATGAGACCCAAGAGGTTTTTACCCAGGAGTGAGAGCGCTGTGCCCTGGCAGGGGCCCCATAGCGAAGATCGACCTTTTGCATTGGCAGATCGAAACAGCAGCAATGGTAGCCCTAGAGGTTGTCTGACCTCCATCGGAGCATAACGGGATGACCCACAGGGCAGCTGAACATTCAAGCAGACCTGTGAGAGGCAGAGCTGAACAGCTGTGACTACGTCATATTGTGTTGTAATAAATATTACAAATGCAGTGCATAAATATTCTGCCTACCAGAACCGTAACCATTATATGTATCTATGATGTTCCTGTAGTGGTGGAAAGCCTTTACAGATGATTAGCTGAACAGCACGCTGGGCGTCAGGATAGGACTGGGGTGCTGCCCAAAAAATTACCACAGGAAAGCCAGTGCAGTGCCCAAGTGCAGCAAGGGACCTACTAAACTGAAGAAACTTGTCCTGTAGATAGGCATCAGGAAGTCTGGGCTCCATCTTCTGTTCTCCACAAACTTTCCTCGCTGTGGTGGGCAGGATTCAAAGGCAAAAGGACCAACTAACCCAGGTATCTGATGGTCAACTGTGCCTGCTATACCAACAAGAGGGTACAGGCTGTAGTCTGTCTCTCCGTGGTGTTGAATTGCCTCATTCACACTTTGTTACTCATCCTATGAAAATGTAGGCAGTAGTCATGTCTTCTTAATAGCAAAGAGAAAAACCAGTAGTTTATTCCTAACCTGCCTAATCAAGGCTAAGATAGGTCTGATACTTGGACCCATGTCTGCCTCCGAATGACACTACGCTAAACTGAATATCTGGGTGTCGGCCGCCAAGGTGTAGTCACCCCATGATTATTAACCCATGGTTCCTGTGTCCATCCAATGAAAAGCCAGAGAAAGGTAGTTTTGTAATTGACTTTCTATAAATCATCCCCTGACGCCATATCACTTTCCGTCACATTCTAATTAACGCCTGTGTCTCTTAGGTGTGAACACTGTCACTGAGGCCGTGAAAGAAATTACACTTGATACTCAGGTAAGAGTAACAGATTTGCTTGTTGCGCTGCAGGCAATTTGCAGAATAATTCACGCGCTGCGCAGTGAGATGCATGTTGTAAGTGAGGAATTCTGTATTTTTAAGGACTTCCAAAAATCTGATGTAGTAAAAAGTTCTTCAGCTCTTAAAGTTCTCTCTGTTATATAAAAGATGCTAACCACTGGTTCTTCCTCTAGTTGAGATGGTTGAGGAACCCTAAAAAGTGCTACTAAAACCTGTTGATCCTATTTTTATTTATTTTACTCTAAATATTGTGTAATATGAAACTTTGGTTTTCCCTTATATATTGAGATGTATTATTTGAGAAATTAACATATGTTTTCTAGTATCGGTCAACTACACGGTTTTAAAAATCAGAGATGGTCTAATGTAAATCCGAAAGTCTGGTCCTTTTTGTCAGAAGCTAGACAGGGCAATCGATGGAAGGAACAAGCAAACTGAGAAACAAAAAACATAACTAAATAAGTTTTAAGCACTTTTACGACTGATGACGTACATCTATGTCACTGGCCGTGTCCCTGCATTTGATTCAGGCTCAGGCACTGAGCCCGCATTTTACCCTGTCAACAATCAGCCATCAATTGCCTCTTAAATGCCACTGTCAATCACAGACAGCGGCATTTAACACATGCAGGCAAGAAGTGTATCAGTGAACATGTCTGGAGTCTACTGAATAGCCCATGCATGTCATCACGATCATCCTGTGAACATCGGTTCGTGGCCGATGTTCTTAGGTGGTTATGATTTTTGCTATACATAGCAATAGCTGAAGCCTTGCTATGTGTAGCACAAGTGATCAGACGATTATACAGTAAAAAGTAAAATAAAACACAAGTTCAAATCGCCACCCTTTTTCCCTATTTAAAAATAAAGCAAAAAATCACACATTTGGTATCACTGCAATCAGAAATGCCTGATCTATTAAAATTGAGCCATTTGGTAAACTAGGCAACAAGAAAAAAATTATAACGCCCGAATTTTCTTTTTTTTTTTTTTGCCATTGCAATAAGAGGTGATCAAAATGTCGTTTCTACCCCAAAATGGTATCAGTAAAAATGTCAGCTCTCCACACACAAAATAAGCCCTCACCCAGCCTCAGATCCTGAAGAGTGATCTTGTTAGGGATCTTGGGGAAAATTGTGACCAAAAGCTATAAAAAAAAAAAAAAAATTAGACAAATTTCTGAATATTTTTTTTACCACTTAAATGGAAAAAAATCTTGTTTGGTATTTGCGTACTTTTACTGACCTGGGTAATCATATTGCCTGGTCAGATTTACCATATATTGAACATAGTACATGATAAACCTTAAAAACCAATGTGAAATTGCTCATATTGCTATATGGCTAGAAAAATAAAAAAGTTATGGTTCTTGGAAGAAGGGGAGGAAAGAAATCTGAAAATCATCCGGGGGCGAAGGGGATAAAGGGAACCTGTCAGCTGATTGCCAGCTGCCCATATCATGGGCATCATGTATCGGCCTCTGGCTGTGTGATCACAGCCATATGTTTGTCTCCTGTAGGAAGCCGCCTGTACGACGTACGGCTCGTTCCCTGGCGGCTTCTTCCTGATGACAGTGACTGACAACCTCTGCCTATTTGCTCATGCTATGAAAACTGTTGCAGGAAAATAGCGCAATAGGGTTTTATCTAAGATTGAGCAGTCAATGCAAGTTAAAAGCACTCACCAGATGTAGCTTAAGACAAGCATTGGAGAGATTCGCTGCCCCAGATCCACAAGGGAGCGGCCGTTGAGAATACAGTGTAGGAGAACGTGGTCAAATTCTGTGCTTAGAATCTTATGTGGTATTTCCTGATGAAGGAGTTTTTTGAAACTCAAACGCGTTGAATTAAGACCACCTTTGGACTACATGATTCAGTAGCGCAGAATTTGACCACGTTCTCCTCCATTGTATTCTATTTGCACATGCTAGCAGTGGCTTGTCAGTCACTGTCAGCAGTCGGGGAGAAGCCGCTGGGATCCCACCTGTGCGACTAGTCAATAGCGTGTGTTGGGGGGGTCTTAGCAGAGATTGCTTACAAATCGTGTATGTCACACTCCATGGAAGACCTGTCCTGCGTTACAAAGACAACCCATCCATTAGAAGAGACACCATGTACTTACTTTCCCCTATGGTGGTGCTGCATGGAAATTTAAAAGGATATTGTATATTTGTGGCATAGCCGCAGAAAATGCTCTAAATCCATAGTAGTTACAGGTCCCATCAATGACTCTTGCTTCTTTCTCTAGAGAGAATTCCTGTACAAATAGGTGGGATACCCAACCACCTCTCCACTGAATTCAAGTCCCCATTCTCACCGTGGGTCCAGATCCCATTGGTGGGATACGCGTCTACACATCCCATGGATTTGCCATGAATGGATGAGATGGGGATATCCCTTTAACATGTAATGCCACAGGTTACATCTGAGTACTGGGAGTACCAGCCCGGAAACATTGTAGTCAGTTTATTGTTAATGGGCCATAGGGAATGGATACATACACGCAGAGAACCACTTTAGCTCCGAGTAGCGGCACGTGTTCTGTTTGTCTTAGATTCCATGATGTTTGGGAATTATCGCCTATTCCCACATTCAGGTTACAATTCTCACCTTTTTTCATGTATATTCTCTCATACAAGGATTCTGGAAAAGCAACCAGCCGTGCAGCTTGTGATGATGATGACGACGATGATGGGGAAGCTGCAGATATGGAAGGTAGAACTTTCCAAAACATTCAACTGTGTGTGTGTTATAATATTTTGTGAATAATTATCTTTCTGCTGTTTTTTTTTTTTTTTTTTTTTAAATGCATGCACCTGCTCACTATACTGAACCCCGCCGCCCCTCTTCTAATGCTGCTGGGGGTCTGTACTCGCTCTTCCGGGCACGTGATTGTTGCAGCCAATCTGATGGGTTTCTGATGTTTTGGGGAGTTTGCTTGTGCTTAGGGTAATTGGGTAAAACCGAAAAAAAAAAAATTGAGTTGATGTCTGATTTAAGAGTATATTGGGTCTTTAAAGGGATTGCACAGCCTCTCTGCCACCTAATCTGGCAATGGAGAAATGCTGCTGCCTGTTGTGGCCAAGGCAAGGCAACCATCCCCCATCCAACAAGTATCATACATGTGTCCTATTAATTAGAGGACCAATGTGAAATAATTGCAGTGTGTTGGGATACCTGCCAGTACAACTGTCCATCAAGTGTATAGGTCCGTGTCTGATCAGCCAGGAGAGGCTGCTCAGCCCTTTAAAGGAACACATGACATGCTGGGCTTAAAGGGAGAAACACACAAAAAAAAGCATCCCCATGTCATGCACCATCACCTCCTTAACACCTTCCCATATTAGGAGGGGAAATAATGTCCTGGGCAGGGGTCCGCATGTCTAGAGGGGACTCGGGGTGCTAACTTGGAATTCCTGAATTTAATAAGACCATGATTTTCACTATATACACCTGTACGTACTGCAGTATGTAATGCAAGCAATCAATCAATCACAGGTTTAAGTCCTCTAAGGAAACTTATAATTTTAAAGTAAAAAAAAAAATTACAAAATGTTTTTTAAAATATGAAAAAATATATAAAAAGTAATCGCCTTCCTTCTCACCTGTAAAAAAAAAAAAAATAAATAAAGGAAATCAAAATATAAAATTGTTTATCCATATAGGTACATGCCATAAATAGAAAAAAAATCCAAACTCCAGAATTGCGTCTCGGCAACACAAAGCAAAAAAAAAAAAAAAGATAAATGTTTCAGAAAATTCTGAATTTTTTAATTTTTTATTCCATCACTTAAATCGAAAAAATCTTTACATTTTGAATTGGTGCAATCACACTGACCTAGACAGTCATGTTTCCAGGTTATTTTTTAATACATAATGAACAGTGTTAAAAGCAAAAACAATGGCACAATAGCAATTTTTTTTTTCCACCGTTTTATCTCACTTGAAATTTTTTTTCCTGCTTTTCAGAACATTGGCAAAATAAATGTTGTCATTCAAACTAAAGCTGCAAAAATAACAAGCCCCAATACGTCAGTGTCAACTGAGAAATAAAAAGCCCTATCATAATGGTGTATTACCCAGAGTGTTCTTTTAGAAGGAAATTAACCAATTCTAAAGTAGCAGGGCAGAATTATAACCTTTCGTGTTTCTATGGAATATGACATTTGTTTCTGTAATATTGGGATTATTGGCAATAAATAAAGCCAAAAAGAAAATTGTAAGGAAGACAAACTGCTTCACAAGTGTGTGAGTGGACCTGCACCGTACTTATATGTATTTTTGTTTTTTTTAGAATATGAAGAAAGTGGCCTACTAGAGACTGATGATGTAAGTGTATTATTGTCCGTTTGGTCAAAGCTGATCTCCTGTAGCTCCATGTTACCTGATGCTGGGGATAGGGTCATGGCTCTGTCTGTTGTATGCAGAAAACTTGTGAATATTGCCTGTTATGAGACAGGGCCCAGACAAGGCGTTTGAGACCGAAAAATTGCCCCCAAATAATTCTGCATTACCATCACAATTAGTCTTTATCATCACACCCCAAAGTTAATAAAGAACCCAGACCAAACACGAGAACACAGTCTCCAAAACCTAAAGACCCCGGGATACGCCAAAATACTCTAGGCAAAAACTCTGCCCCCAAATGGCGATATTAGATTCTTGCAAAAAAGGAGGAACCCAGCGAGGGGAGAAGGAACAGTAATAGATGTTTTTGCAAAGAACTTCTCAATATTTAATGAATCCAATAATGTTACATATATAGACAAAAAAATAACCCCTCACCCCCCTAAAACTACGCATTTCGGCAGATGCCTTTTTCAAGTTTTTCAAGTGAACCAACAATCTAATATCGTCATTTGAGTGCCAAGTTTTTGTTTAGTGCGTTATACGGTATGATCCTACTTGGGCACCGCTACCAGGAATGCCATATTCTACTACTAAACAACAAAATAGAGACCTTAACCTCAAAATAAATACACACATCACACCGGACCACATGGCAAATACAGAGCCTATAAAGACCGATTCAGATAAGACCCCTAAAGAAGTGCAGACCCAATAACTATTAACTATAGACTAGACCTCCTGCATAAATCCATGTTTTAGATCAGACCCATGAAATGGGGGTCAAGTACCTGGTGTCCAGTAGCTTATTCATCTGTTCTAGCTCCAGCACTGTCTGGTGACACTCTTTGATCTACAGCTAGATCTGAGGGTAGACTCTGAGAGTGCAGGGATCTTGTTCAGAAGATCCCTGCACCTGTAGATTCCCTAGGCACACTCAGATTCCCTTGAATGCAAGGATCTTGTTATATTGACTTCTAGGTTTGAGTGACATCAGGTTATGAGGAGTGATGAGCCTTGTCTATTTTTTGTAACATTTGCCATCCATTTTAATAGACCTTGCCCTAAGCACTGCTAATCTGCAATCCAGTCCCAAGTTGCCCACACATTTTTCATCACACCACAACATTAATGAGGACCCCAGAGCAATCTCCTGAATAAAATGACCCCAAAGAAGGGAAATACAAACCCTATACCACTCTCCAAAGAAGATCCAAACCTTGAAATATACAGTTGGTACACCCCATTAAATTTTGTTTCATTTCAGTCATTTGGTAAATTCCAAAAAGTTCTTTTTTTTCTCATTAATCTACACTCTGCACCCCATCTTGACTGAACAAAAAAAAACTAATGCAGTAATTTTTGCAAATTTATTAAAAAAGAAAAACTGAAATATCACATGGTCATAAGTATTCAGACCCTTTGCTCAGTATTGAGTAGAAGCACTCTTTTGAGCTAGTGCAGCCATGAGTCTTCTTGGGAATGATGCAACAAGTTTTTCACACCTGGATTTTGGGATCCTCTGTCATTCTTCCTTGCTGATCTATCCAGTTACGTCAGGTTGGATGGTGAACGTTGGACTGCCATTTTCAGGTCTCTCCAGAGATGCTCAATTGGGTTTAGGTCAGGGCTCTGGCTGGGCCAGTCCAGAATGGTCAGAGTTGTTCTGAAGCCACTCCTTTGTTATTTTAGCCATGTGCTTAGGGTCATTGTCTTGTTGGATGGTGAACCTTCGGCCAAGTCTGAGGTCCAGAACGCTCTGGAAGAGGTTTTCATCCAGGATATTTCTGTACTTGGCCGCATTCATGTTTCCTTCAATGACAACTAGTCATCCTGTCCCTGCAGCTGAAAAACGCCCCCATAGCATGATGCTGCCACCACCATGTTTCACTGTTTGGATTGTATTGGGCAGGTGATGAGCAGTGCCTGGTTTTCTCCACACATACCGCTTAGAATTATCACCAAAAAGGTCTATCTTCATCTCCCCAGACCAGAGAATCTTATTTCTCATAGTCTGTGAGTCCTTCATGTGCTCTTTAGCAAACTCTATGCAGGCTTTCATATGTCTTGCACTGAGGAGAGGCTTCCGTCAGGGCTGGAGGGCTGCAGTGATAGTTGACTTTGTGGAACTTTCTCCCATCTCCCTACTGCATCTCTGGAGCTCAGCCACAGTGATCTTGGGGTTCTTCTTTACCTCTCTCACCAAGGCTCTTCTCCCATGATTGCTCAGTTTGGCTGGATGCCAGGTCTAGGAAGACTTCTGGTGGTCCCAAACTTCTTCCTTTTAAGGATTATGGAGGCCACTGTGCTCTTTGGAACCTTGGGTACTTTAAACACAGCTGGCCTCCAATGAAGGAGTAGAACCATCTCATGGAGGATCACAAGGAAATGGACAGCATGTGACTTAAATATGAGTGTCTGAGCAAAGGGTCTGAATACTTATGACCACGTGATATTTCAGTTTTTCTTTTTTATTAAATTTGCAAAAATGTCTACATTTCTGTTTTTCTTCAGTCAAGATGGGGTGCAGAGTGTGGGGTGCAGAGTGTACATTAATGTGAAAAAATGAACTTTTTTGAATTTACCAAATAGCTGCATTGAAAGAGTGAAAAATGTAAAGGGGTATGAATACTTTACGTACCCACTGTATATAGACCATGCAAAAGTAAATAACGATTTCAGAGCCCGTAAATAAATAAGAATTCACAACAGATTCCCTAAAATAAACAAATGCCAGAATAAGTGCAGACCCTAGTATAAAGAAATGATCCCCAAAATTTTCCATATTCCCAAAAAAAAACTGCAGGCCCCCAGACAGGACCCTCTAAAGAAATACAGACCACAGAATAAATAGCTCAAAATAAACTCCGACATAAATGCATACTTCAGACCAGACTATAAAATGCCTATCTCAGACTAGACTGCAGAATAATCACCTAAAGTCCATACAGATCCCAGATCAGCTTCCAAAATAAATCCAAACTTGTAGATCGTTGGGTGTCCCACTGTTGTGATCCCACCAGTTGTCAGAACTGAGCACTTCAGCTGATGCTCCATTCACTCTCTATGGGAGGGGCTGCCCACCATAGCACTCTGCTTTTCTCGACAACCCAGTAGAGCATGAATAGAGCGGAGGTTGAACGTGCACACTGCCGCACTGGTTTTACGTTTTCTACTCATGACGACATCTGTGCATCGGAGGTTGAGACTTGGCCCCTCCACCAGCTGCCAGTATTTCTCCATGTCACTGATTATTCAGTGACCTGCCTCCGTTTTGAACTTTCATGCCTCCATCATTGGGTGGGCAGCACATGCCCAGTGCGAGTTTCCATGTCTATTCTTCGGGTCTTCCATATGCGCTGACTCCTGCACCATTTTATTGAAGACCAGACGTGGAATTTCACTGCGCAAACTCAATGATGGCGGCGGTGGTGCAAAGTTTCAAAGCTAAGGCAAGTCACTAAATGATCAGTGACCTATAGAAACATAAGAAGCAGGCGGAGGGGCCGGAGCAGAAGACCCAGGGCTGCCCCTATGCACAGAAGACATCATGAGAAGAAAACTTCAACTTAAAACCATGACTTAAAAAGAACCTTCAACAAAGGTATCAATGTAATCAGTGTAATAGCGCCATTATGGCCGTTAACTTTGTAGTGATAAATCCTGCTTATGGGTTCCCTTTTAAGCCTTCACTACATAACCCTTCTTGGGTGCTAGTATATAGAGCTGAGCACGCACCATACCCAGTGCTACACAGCTGGCATCTTCCTGTAACGGCAGAGACTGGAGCTAGCTCTGATCGCTGCTGCGTAACAATTACGGTAAGTGCCACTGTCTATCACTGACCATCACATTTATATAGCGGGGTTGCTGGTGCACGCATGCAATATCTCTGGTGAGCTCCAGTGACGTGAATTTGGGGTCCAATGGCTTGTCATGGTATTATGGCAGCCAGAGCTCCCCATACCATTTTGGTTGTCCTATGAAGCCGTAAACTAAAGGTAAAAAGAAACAAAACAATTGTTCCCCTAGAAGAAAATTACAATGAAAAGCACAAAAAACAGCCCTTATACAACTCTACCGTAGTTTCAGAAAACTGCAGC